>NW_010209154.1:16950-33057 GCF_000695765.1 Mesitornis unicolor
GAACAGAGTGTTGGCCCTTCAGAAATTGAAAAATTACTTGGGGCTTGTGGAAGAAAGGATAGCATCATCCACCTCCAGATACACAGCTAATAATGTTATAATAAAAAAAATTTCCTAAACAATGCCAGGGAATTTCCAGAACAATTCAGACACACATGACTGCGCTTTGTGGAGTATAACCAGAATAAGTTCAGGAGTTTTAGAAGAGAGCCAAAAATAGACTAACACTAATGATGGCAAACTTGCCTTCCCATATTAGGAGCAGGAAATAAAAAGAGGAAGTCAGCTCTGAAGACTGTAAAAGATAGAGATAACAAATTTATGGATTAATAAGAAACTTGATTGCTTTATTTAGGTTTTAATTTAAGCAAACAATAAGAAAATGAAAGTGGTTCAAGTTTGCAGTTTCTAGAATGCTCTTTGATTTGGTTTGGTTTTGCTTTGCTTGATTGTAGGAAAGAAGTGGGATGGCAGTCTTAAAAATCAGATCTGACGTTTGCAAAGGAGTCATACTGCCTTCAGTGTAAGGCTCTCACAGAAGAAAGTATGGAGGAAGATGGAATCACACAAACATGTAAAGTATCCATGTACTGAAGTGTTTATAACTATCTGTAAAAAACAGACAAACCAAATGCAGTGCATTTATTAATTCAAAAATTGTGAGAACAGCTGAAACAAACTGGAGTGATTCATGTAAGTGAAATAAAAAGTGGAGAGGTGAAAAGAGAAGATACTGGATAGTAACATCATATGCATCAAAACGCGTGCCAGTATCACAGTTTCAGATGGGAAGACTGCTGTGACAGCAACATTTTTTGCATGAAGATATTAGCAACAAATAAATAACTAAAAAGTAATAATTACAGTGATCTTCCAGTGCAGACCACCATGCAGGAAGAGACAAAGAACCTAAAACTGCTAGCTTAGCTCTTGAGAGACAGTCTGTGACACTCATAAGAACATAAAAAGGAGAAGTGAAGAGAAATAAACACAATATGTTCATATGAGCCAGGGAATTTCAAAGGCACTACAAAGGGCTTATAAAGTATATTAAGAAGAGAGACACTATAGAGAAAGTAGGAAGATACTTGATGGGAAGATACTTATGTCCTAACAGCCTCCTGGACCTATTCATGAGCATGAAATACTGTAAGCAAGTGGGATTAAATATTTATACAGCCAGATATTCCTGCTAGTACTGACACTGGGATTGGAAGCAGATTGCTGAAGTTTATAAATTCTGAATATTCCTAAGGTACAGGTAGCATGTGAATCTATATGAGCACCAAGGACAGTCTTAAATCCTGGGTATAAAGCCCCTTTCCTACCATCCTGAATGCTCTTGGGCCCCTACACTTAGATCTCTATCCTGTGAAAACAAACTGATTTGTATATTGATATTTGTCTATTCAGTGTGAAAAGGGTTATAAAACATACTACTGTTATTTCCACTTCCCCCAGATGAGATCACTATTGGCTGCCTGAGCATCTCCTCTGCTTCAGCCTAAAATCAGGCAGGTGAGTGTAAACCTGGAGCACACGTGAAGAAGCACTTGCACAACTGCCCAGCAGTCTTGGCTAGTATGTGGCCACCGAAAACACAGCTGAGCAACCGAGACTGTGTCTCCCTGTACAGAAACTTCTCTGGAACAAAGCAAAAACCTCTCGGTTGGCACTGTTCTCACCTGGGAGGCAGCAACTACCAGCTGAGACACAAATCCAGAGCCTCCTGCCCTTCTCCAAGACATGTGCCTGCCTGTACCTTAATTTGGAAACAACAGTGGTAGGTTGCTTGAGGTCACACACGCAGAGTAATCACAGAGAAATATTGTGGTGTTATGGAAGTAGTCCAAAGGAAAGAAAAGAGAACAGTAGATTAAATGCATGCAAATTTTGGTTTCATATACAAAAAACAGCTTAGAAAATATTTTCAGCCAGGACCATTATCATGTGATTTACGAGCTGCGTAAAAATTATGTATGTGACAACTAATTGATGTATTTTTTTTTCCTGATATGGGGAAATATCTTATGGAATATTGGTGGGTTTTAGGCTCAGTCTTCTATCTAACCTTTACATTAATAATTTGGAAGAGACAGTAAATTCACTGAGAGGATTAATGACAAGGAGAGAAGAGTAATAAAAGGCATCCCAGAGAGATTAGGACAGAAAACAGCATAGTCAGTTACATGCCGAGTTGGTGTGAATCAACAAAAGCCAAATAATCTGAAATGCCAATACTGTACAGAAGACAGAAACTGAAAGGATATTATGTGGGGTGAAGAAACACATTTAACGTGAAATTAAGCTCTGATATGATGCAATAGCCAAAAAATGCCATCCATTTTGAAATGAAGCACCTCACCTGTGAGTATGAGGATAGTACTCCTTTTCACTAAGACTCTGGTGTGATCCCAGAGACTGTACTACATTCCTTCCTGGGTGTCTCATCATCCGAATTACAGTTTGGAAAGAGCCAAGGTAATTAGGAAACAAGAAATTGTTGACATTGGGTGGCAGGGGTGGAAATTAGTAAGCTAAATGTGGATGGTTAGGTAGCAATGTTTAAAGGAAGAACATAACACATTAAAAATGTCCTGGAATGGAAAAGAATTGGCTGATACAAATCCTGGTGCAACTGAGTTAATGCTGTGTCGTGGTTTAGGGCTGGGCCAGCCACTGGGTTTGTGTGGGGGGTTGGTTGGGGCCCCCCCCAGCCACTAAATCCTGGACAGACGCTCTCTATTAATCCCTCTCCCCTCTCCAGAAGGGAGAGAGACTTTACGAGTTGGAAAATAAAACTAACAGATTTAATAAAACAATAATACAAATACTACAGGATAATAAATTAAAGAGGAAAAATAATGAAATATATATACAAATATGTACAAATATATACAAAACCAATATAAAATCCTTCCCCCACCCTCCATCAATGATGAATACGTCACCAGAGGCTCTGTGGAGCCGGGCACTGGAAAAGTCTCAGACCAAACTCAGCAGCAGGTGGGAGCAGGATGCAGAACACATGGATCAAGATCAGCGGCAGATGAACTAGCAGGGTTCTGCTCAGGCCTTGGCCTCTGCAGGATTGAGATGGATGGAAAGGTCTGAGATGGAAGGGCTCCAAGATGGAAGAAGGGATCGAGACCATCATGATCCCTCGGCTTTTATACTGAGTATGACGTATGTGGGATGGAATACCTAGTTGGTCGGTTTTGGGTCTGCTTCCCCACTTGTAGGTGCAGACATGGCACCCATGATGAGACAACTGACCTTGAGCATATCTTCTAGCAGCACTGTTTGAGAAAAACATTCAGCTAGTTTGCAGCAAGTTCAGCCACTTAAAAGAGACTGAGCTGAAAAGCAAAATCACTAAATAGAAAATTAGTTCTATTTAGCTCAAACCAGGACATACTGAAAAAAAAAAGATAAATGCAGGCAAAATAACCAGGTATATTTCCTGCCAGTTGTCTCTATTAGGCTATCTTCCAAGGGAAGCTTTTTCACTTGGGCCATTAAAAAGTGGATTGGACAGAATTCTGGAGATGTATTGTTTTATAAAGCTTAATAAGTGGTTTCTGTCAGTAATATGGGCCAAATATATCAAAACTGCATACAGTTTCTGCTGCTATTATGAGCAGGTATCCAAGCACAGAATGTGTCTGTGATTCTTCTATGATGTTCTTCAGTGAGATGCCCTTGCACTCTCCAGTTCCTAGAGATCTTTGATCTTTTCAATGGCATGTCACTGGTGGAAGGGATCAGCGAACGCAATGTTTCTTTCTGACTTGCATTTAACATCAGGTTTCTGGCTGAGAGAGTGAGACCGTGTTTGAATGTGTGCTGTTTCCAATACACTGGACTTATTAACAGTTTATACCCTGTGTTCGGTTAAGAATGTTCTCAGACACTGTTTAAAATGTTATTAATCCTTTTCATTATTGTTTTTAATCATTGTGAGTACATACCATGTGCCAAGAATAGACTGGGAGGTTTAGTTTTCTTGCCTGATAGTTTAATAATTCTCTCTTGAATAGGAGAACTTGCTTTCAGAAAGATTTATCAGGTTAAAAAAAGGTTTTGATTTAATATTTGAAGATGGAGTTAGCCTCCTGCTGTGCTTTAAGCATTTGAAAACCTGCTGCAAAGTGGCATTTCAAAGACAGCTTAATATTAAATTCAGTTTGCAATATTCATATCTAATTGTTGTAAGACCCATTGCTCTGTTAATAAGTGGCAGAATAACAATGTTATTATGTTTGGCTTTCACATGCATTTTTAGACCTTTGTTAAAGGACATTGTTCTTGCAAAGGCTTTCCTCAAAGCAAAGAAAAACATTTACATATACAGTAGATAAACTCCTACAGCTTCAGAGCAGTCTGGGTGTTTATCATCTTGTGCAGAACTGATTTGAGTGTTATTCTGCTCAGCTATTCTCAGAGTACACATTGTATTCTCATTTAAGCATTGGCTAGTTGTGTTATCCAAATCACTACATTATGAAAATAAAATATCCAAGAATATGAAATGATATGAATAGGAAAATATGCCATTTTTTACAAACAGCATGCAATCTAGTCCTCTGTGTTTTCTTCTACAGCAGAGGTAATGTAATAAAGAATTTTATATTACTTCAGCACTGATGTTATTGAGTGATTTAAAACCATTTTCCCATTGTAACTCAGCTGTTCTGCATTTTTAGAGATTGTTTTTACCAATATTACTGAAAATATCAAGAGAGCTGTTGCAGGAGTGACACTGGCTACTTGCTTCTGTTGGACGGCTTTTATCTGACATAAAACTATTAAGCATACAGTCATTATGAATCATTAATAGCCTGACAGCAAAGTTGACTGCAGTGGGAAAATCAAGTCAGTTTTATTATTCATTAAGACATTCCTGAAGGAGCTAACTTTTCACAGAAAGAATAGACAATAGAATTATAATATTTCATACTTACGAATGTGGTCATGTGTTAAACTACTTTGCCTTCTTATAATCAGACTTTTTCAGTTACTTATGCTAATCATTTTGGTAACATTTTTATTGCATGCAACCCGTTTAATTCAAAACCTATCTTCCAGGGTATCGAAGTAATGTCTGAATTCCTTTATAATAGTTACATTATAGACAGTTTCTCATATTAAATTTTACTTTCTGAAAGGAATTTTATAAACTAAAATTAGGCCAACTATGAATTTAAACCTAGTCTGAAGACAATGCCTCGTATTCCTCTTCACACAGGTTTTACTGTTTCCCAAACAGGAAAAAGTCAGAGGTTTTGAAAAAATGTGTAGTGTTGAGATGCAGAACAAGGTCAGGGGAAGGAATATATACTAGAATACTATAGGAATACTGTACATGTATACACAGACCAATAATTACAAGAGCACTGAGACTTTAGACCTCTTTTTGGGTTTTTTTTGTTGTTGGTTGTTTTTTTTCAGTTGACCCTCTTTTCACATGGGATAGTACCAGCAGCTCTCAAGTTAGAGCCAGAGAATTAAACTTAGGGTCACATTTGCAGTAATTTCCCTGTGATTTGTAAACTCAGACTAACTTTTAGAGATACTTTGGATACAGGTCCATAAACACAGTCTGTGGGGTTAACTCAGACTTTAACTGCCTATATGAGAGAGTGAACTGCCCCCCAGATTTCTCTGTATTTAGGCCATGTGTTCTTTCACCATCCCACTCTCTTCATTTTACTGTACTTAGGGTAGGGTACTGCAGACACATACCATATTCCAGCTGTTCTTAGGGTCACATTTGCAGTCATTTCCCTGTGATTTGTAAACTCAGACTAACTTTTAGAGATACTTTGGATACAGGTCCATAAACACAGTCTGTGGGGTTAACTCAGACTTTAACTGCCTATATGAGAGAGTGAACTGCCCCCCAGATTTCTCTGTATTTAGGCCATGTGTTCTTTCACCATCCCACTCTCTTCATTTTACTGTCTTCAGAGTGTGATTTCCAATACATCACAAGGCAAACTAGAAGTCTAATGTAACAAGTGTTGATATTTTTGGTCATAAATAGAGAAATGGATTTTCCATGCTCACAAAGAGACCAACTCTGAAGTTTGTAGACCAGATTTCCCCTGTGTCCATGCAGATGGAATGATGTTTTGCACCCAGTTTTTACTTGTTTCAGTTTCTGAACTTGTCTGGGAAGATAAGCACACCCAACAATTTATTTAAAAAGAGTAAGCAAACTGAGGGGTGCTCTGTCTTGGACACTGACATCACAGCTTGGGAAATCCAGTATTATCACCAAACTCCTTGGTCATGGTTTAGGACTGGCCACTAAACGATGGACAGATGCTCTGTATTAATCCCTTTACCCCTCCCCAGTAGGGGAAAAGGAATAAGGGAGAGAGACTTATGAGTTGGAAGAGACAAGTTTAATGAAAAAATAACAGCAATACTACAGGATAATAATGTAAGTAGAAAAACAATGAAATATATACATATATGTACAAAACCAATATCATATCCTGCCCCCATCCCCCACCAGAGGCTCTGCCCAGACCGGTCTCAGACCAGACTCAGCAGCAGGTGGAGGAGGGTTTCAGGAACTGGATTCAGGAACACATGAATCAGGATTGAAATCAGACAAACTAGCAGAGTTCTGCTCAGACATCAGCCATGGCAGAAGTGAAGAGGAAGGGAAGAGAAGAAGAGCTTGACTCTTGTGATCCCTCAGCTTTTAGCTTTAGGGATCGAGACCCTCGTGATCCCTTGGCTTTTATACTGAGTATGACGTATGTGGGATGGAATACTATTTTGGTCAGTTTTGGGTCGTCTGTCCTGCCTGCTCCTCCCCGCAAGTGCGACACCTCACTTAAGACACGCCAATACGGTACCCATTTTGTAGTAGTGGCCTTGATCTCCATAGACACAAGTATAAGCAAGAACTATATTTACTTACCATGCCTAATAGTAACTATAAACATCAAGGACTGTAGAAGCAGACACTGTCTGGAAAAACATGCAGTTAGTTTCAGAAAGTACAGTCACTTAGAAGATAATTAGGTGAAAAAGTAAAATCACTAACTAGAGTAAAAGTTTTATTCTGCTTAAACCAGGACACTCCTTAAATTGTTAAGACTGGCATTTTAAGGTGAGACATATGAAAACAACATGATTTGAAACATCACCTGGTATAAAGGTGCATTCAGAGCAATCAGGACTAACACATATAGAGTTGTAAGCGCTGAATATCTGCTTACAAATTTTTGTTCAAAGAAACTGTTGTAAAATAGCATTTTAATATTAATGAATCTGGATAATCTTCTGGTTCATATCATGCTTCCTTCACAGGTGTAGAGATAGTGCTATTCATAAGCCAGAAAGACAGCACCAAAATTAGAGAAGTGATGCTAAAACAGCACTACAGAAAAGCCAGCACATCCTCAGAACAATCTGTCAAGTGGGCTCTGGTTTCTACCATCTATTCTGTTACTTCAGCTCTTGAGGTCTGATGTAGATAGAGAACTAAATCTTGCAGATGGCATCATTTTTGTTGAAGAGTGTTAGGTATGAGGGACATCTCTAAAGGAAAAGTCTTCTGTTCATCCACCTTAAACCAGGATGCCCAAATACAAAGTTTGTTTCCTTCAATTGTCTCCTACTTCCTTTAAACTCTATCTCCAGAGTAGATCTGACCACTCACAGCTCCCTCTTCAGTTTTCCCCTTCCTGCTTTCATTTTCCTGCTTTGGTGTTGCACTGTGTGGTTTAATGTTGTTGCATTGTGGTACTGTATAGTACATTTTACTGTATGGATATTGTAATTATAGCAAGATACTGATTAAGAACTTCAGACACTGATGAGCACTTCGGTATACTAAATGCTATGTATAAAAATGACATAAAATTCCTGGGCTCATCAAATAGTGCTTGTAAGATATAGATGGATCGCAGACAGATAGTGACAGACAGGGGAATACAA
This sequence comes from Mesitornis unicolor, assembly GCF_000695765.1. Lineage (NCBI taxonomy): Eukaryota > Metazoa > Chordata > Aves > Mesitornithiformes > Mesitornithidae > Mesitornis > Mesitornis unicolor. Next base: position 24,910 of record NW_010209154.1, read on the forward strand.
AACAGTAAGACAATATTTGTAAGTATGATAAGCCATTTTCTTGAAAACATAACACAGTGTGAACATGCACCTTTGGTCAAACTCTGAGAATTAAATGAGAGAGAAGATTGTACAGGGCTTTGGAGATGAAAAGAAACACTTAACATTTCATTGAAAAGAGATGAGGGAGCCATTGAAGAATTCCAAGGACTGGCCAAAATGATGAGCGAGGTAGATGCAGCACTTTGGAGGGGTACAAACAGGCCAAGGCAGCATTTGTCAAGATCAAATAAAGGAACTTCTATTTTTGTGACTGTTAAAGCAATGAGCACCAATAGAAAATGTCTGGCTGCATAAGTGAGTGGAAAATGTGTGTGTTAGAGATATTATGCAACAAGAAACTGCTGGTCTTGTTGAAGATACTGCTAGAAGTTTACTGATACCTTAGTCATCAGTGACATTGGGATTATAGGCCTGAGTGACAGAAAGGATACCAGTATTCTTCGTAGTGATCAGAAAGCAGATAAAAAGGAAAGGATTATGAGGGAAGAATATCAATGCTATTTCAACCATGTTCTGTCATTGTATCCTGTGTTTAGGTGAAGAGATCTCACTCTGTCTCTTACTACTTCACAGGGTACCTCTGACAGCTCATGCAAGTCCTTCCATTTAATCATTGGCTTTATTCCTTTCACCTGCATTTTTAAGCAGGCCCATCCCTCTTACTCCATTACTGCATCCCCTCTAGAAAGCTGTTGAAATTTCTGACCTCTCAGCTTCTCTCTCCACTGATACTTCAAGTCCATTTGTTCTTCTCTCACTGTCTCCTCCCATAAGATTGTAAAAAATCAATTTTTTTAGTTGTTTACTCCAGTATACATGACAACTCTTTTTAACAAAGTTCCTCCGACACCTTGACTTGGAAGTTCCTTGAGCGGTGGTACATTCCAGACAAATGAAGGCACATGATATTTACTAATCTGTGGAGCAGAATTTAAAAACCAGAACAGAATCACCACTTTATTGCTGGTGTCATCCACAGAATCTATAAATCTGAATTTTATGTCTGCAACACATAAGTAAAACCTGGCCTGTATTTCTTTTTAACATACCTTTATTCTAGTCATTCCTTACGTTAACTGCAAGTGTCTCAAACTTGACAGCTAGTTTAGCATTAGACAACAATAGAATATTTCATTTCTGTAAGTTTACTTATCTTGTTAAAATTCATATTTGCTTGTAAAATACTGAGAGAGGCTTTTAATCATTCGCTGTCAAAATGCCAGGCGGGTTCTTACATCAAGAATTGGTAAAGTTGAAAGATTCTTTTTAAGTATTTAAAAAGATATGTGTAAGATATATTTTCACACAAGCTGGAAAAAACAATGAAATATATTGCTTTAAAAAGAGAGGGAAGAATGAAAGACAAAGGTAGGGTTTGCAGCTTCATGTAATTTTGCTCCATGCAGCATGCGCACGCATGGTGGGGCTGAGATTAAGCAAAGTAGATGGGAGGATTTTCAGGCCCGAGAGATGAGAAGAACCTGGAAGGTGGAGCTGCCTGAGATCAGCTCCTGCAGGAGTCACATCAGAGAGAACACAAGCAGGATGGCGATGGGAGCTGCCATACGCTGCCAAGCACCAACGAGGATGAAAAAGTCTGTGAAGGACTGGGGAGGAGGCTGAAGGAAGAGGGAAAAACAATGAGTTGAAACATAGTCTTCTCTGATGGCAAAACAACCTTCTCCACAGCATCTTCTCACAACCACAGCTGTTTCTTCACTACCGCTCCGCTGTGATTGCTCTAAGAGCTGTCTGGAAAAAGCAGTGAAACTATTCTGTGGTACTTTTATGATTAATAATAATATGTTATCCATTTGTATTTATAGGTCATCCATGCCCAGGAGCCTCTGGGCACATAACAAAATATAACTAAAACACAGCTTACTTTTAAAAAAGGCAACATGGCCCAATTAATTCCCCAATTAATTAATTTATTCTACATAGCTTTGAATTTTGGTCTAAGGATTTTATGTAGGACATTAAAAAAAAAAAAGAACGGTTCCACTGACAAGACAGGTAATTATTTTATTCAATGATTTTTCTCAATGCAAAGATATTAATAGCTGGATCACTAGTGGGGGGCCAAATTCTGCCCTGAGGTAAATCCAGCACCATTTCACTGACTTCAAGGGAATTACTCTCTTACTGGGATCGGAACTGGGCTGTTAAATTATAAATGCCCGGTTATTCATAGAGATGAACTAAATTTTTTCTTTCCTTTTTTTTCTTCTTGTCTTCAAATATAGAAGTTAGCTCTAAATTCACAAAACTAAACCTGAAGTATGTAAGACAATATTGGTATAGTTCCTCCTGTAAGAAAAAGATGAGAAATAATGTTCCTCCCAACTCTTTGAGAAGCATCCACAGGCCCCAACTGTGCCCACACAGCTCTGTAAAAACACAGCCCAGGCTTGACAAGTCCTCAAACGCAGTTCACATTGTCAGAAAACAAATGGCATATGAAAGGTAAGAAGACAAAGGAAAGGCAAACACGTTCAAATATTTAATGTTTAATGTACAAAGCTGGACATCTTTTCTCCTCCTCCCAAACCCAAAGCTTCCCAGATATTTGTTGCAAATACATCATTAAGAATCACAAGAAAAGTTTGTATGTGCTTTGATTAGCCTTTGGATGCTCTGAAGAGGTAAAGGATTTAGGCTCTGCAATCACTGTGTCCATATACCATCAGCCTGGTGGTGACTTCTAAGTCCTGTGAGAGGAGGGAAGAGGTGGGGAAAGAGCTGATCTGCCCCTCTTCTCAGAGGAGATTTCATGCTGATCTGCTTTCATGTGCTCTGTTATGTTTAAATAGGCCTCATTATTAGGTAGCAATAATATTACCTGTTTGCCATAATTTACTTCCTTGTTTTGAACATGGATTTGATGTGCTCAGACTAATGCTGATAACTAAATATCAGATTGAAAGGGAACTTGTCTCTCGTACATGGTAGTAAACTGCTACGCATTGGTCACATCCTTGAGAGCATGGGTATTTACATTTTACTGTTGCACAGAGAAACTTTGCATCATGAAGTATGATCAGGTAGTCCTGCCTTTTCTGTCATATGAAAGGAAACCTGTTCATGGCACATTTTTTCACCTTAGCAGTAAAAGAAGACCATTTTTTACTGTTAACATCTTTCTTTCATTCCTTCCCATCCTTCTGCATGCTTTCTTCATACAACTAGCAAAAATGGTCTACAGATCCCCCAAATTCAAATTACATTATAATACCATACTGAAATGAAATGTGATTTAATAACTTGTTAACTTAGGACTAGAAAAATTCATTTTCCAGCATTATTTTAGACTGCTCAGAAGACCTTGAACAAATCCCTCCATCCCTCTCTTTGCCTAAATTACCCATTTATATAAGAGGCAATGTCTTGTCACTGTGAGGATAAGTACAATGTTATATGTTATAAATGTTATAAAGCTCCAGGTGAAACAAAACACACTATCTGAGTAGATAGTGAGCAAATATTCGCAAAAGAGCAACTTAAATTCCACATATACTCCTTTCTCCCTCCATTCTGGTCTCCAGAGTTTTAGAAACAAGAAAGCTGGTAAGTACATCCGTTCCTGCCAGTTGTAGAATTAGATGTTACAAATAATTTTATTAAAAATAGCCATATATTAGGCAGGTTTAAATAAAAAATAAATGAAGAAAATTTCTTCTGTGTTTTTTGTTTAATAGCCACTGTAGACACCATTTATCAAAACTGAACTGCCAAAGTATTTGCCAGGACTAATAAAATTACAAACATTTGAAAAAAAAAAATTGTGAAAATGTATTTTTCAATACAAAAAGCCTATAGCAACCACCAAAACTACAAATCTATTGAATACAAATGATACTGAAAACAAAATAAGAGTCCCAAAACCCCACTAGCAAGGAGTCCAGTCATTATTTAACCATAAAACAGGACAGGAGAACCCATGCTCAACCCACTGTGCACTGAATACAGCCTATAAACTGTATTTCATTATAGTCTGTAGCTGCATCACTTTGGAGGAGTCACTATATTTCAGAAATGTGTACTAATATGTAGCCCATCAAAACTGTTTGAAAGGCAGTGAAAAGCTACCCTTGAAGTAAATAATACTGTATAAATAAGAAGAGAAGAATCTATTGTGTGAGTAAATGTAGAAACTTCATATAAATACTCAGGGTGTGCCAGAGTTCCTACACAATACTTGCAATCCAAATAATGTGTTGTGTTGCATGGGGATTGTGAGACCTGCTAGGATGCATTTGTTGTCAATTATTTTTATGGGAAAGATCATTATGATGTTGGTGTATTGCACAGAATTTATGCTGAACTCACTCTGGAATTTGTGTTGTGACATTCTAAAACTTATTTGACGCTCGTGGTATGGAATTTGATGTCCTTCAGCTTTTAACTTTAATTTTTATAATACCCATGTTGTGAAATAGTTGCTGCACACCCAGTTAAACTAGTTCCTTAAGCACAGGGGAGTTAATACTGTGATTTTCAAGAAGGAATTCTGTGCATTCCAAAATGAGTCTTGTGTGTGTGCTACACAAATTTTTTTGCAAATGATACTCTAAAAATACACTGAAATTGAAGGTAATAATATTTTACTACCCTAGAGACTAATGAATATAGTATTTTTGTGGTTGTTTCACTGTTTACTGAAGCACAGGTAATTGCTCCAACTTGTTACTAAGATGTCTGTAAGCAATTAGTTGGGGTCTCAAATAAAAAGCTTTAGTATCACAATCCAGATTTTTTTCAATTCCATTAACATTCCCTTCAGTTGTTCATTGTGAAGAATTCTGTCTAAGAAAAGATATGGGTCTGGGCTGCCTGCCAAGAGCTTTGGGATCTTAACAGATTGTTTTCCCCAGTGGAGTCGACTCACTTTCTGCTTGAGACGTCCACTTTTGTCTGTATTTCCTGAAACAAGTCACTTACATGCCTAACTTCTATACATCTTGCGTGCTTAAAGAGAAGAGGCGTGTTGGTAGTGTTATCACCAGTTGTTACCACCAGTTATCAACTATAGTCAAATACAATTACAAACACTTTCAAATCATTCTCTAAATGCTGTTCTCAAAATGACAACTTGTTGCTGCAGTTGCTTGTCAACCACTGCCCAGTTTCACACCACATCAATGAACAAAGTGATCTGAGACACCAGCAAGTCATACAATCTAATGGGCTGCCTTCTTATTTCTATGAATCTCCCAGTAACTTTTCACACAGAAATTCAGATATGGGTTAGCCCAGGCTCTCCTGATCAGACTGGTGGGCTCTGGCAAACATGATCATGGTAAGCACCACTGACCTCACCCTTGGCATTCGGTGCTTGTAACGTCCACTCGTAAGACAAGTGTGTTATCATTTAGAACTTGCATGCATTTAAAGTAGGTCACTGAAAGACATATTCAGAACTGATCCTGGCATGTTTTGTTATTGACTGAACTCAGCTCTATTTTTTTTTAGCACCTAAAAACTTTGCACGTCTTTCCAAAATTGCTCTTCAGCACAGTCTTACAAAGTAGAAGTGAAACTGGTAGACCAAAAACTCTGTATGATCAGTGACAAATATGAGAGGAAAGATTTCTTAATGAGAGCTAAAAATGGTGCCTTTTTGATTCCTCAGGCTATCCCTCCCTCACTTTGGCTACCACTCAGAAAGGATGCAGTCTTCTGCACTTTCTGCACCACATCTGCCAGCTTTGTGTGCATGATCTGTATAATTTAAGACATTTACGATTTCTCTGGCCATGTATGTGTAGGCATCTGATGAGGCACGGCAATGTCATTCATAGGACACACTATTCTCAAACTTGAGCTTTCTACATATAAAGTATTACAGGAGGAGAGTGTCTAAACATATGGACACCAACGTGTGCTAAGATTATTTATCAACTTTTTCTCTATGCACTGCAAAATTTATCTATGTTTGCGAATTTGAACATCTGCTGGATTTTTTTTTTTTCCCAACAAACTGTTGTAAGGACAAGACTCAGAAATGAAAAGAAGTAGCAATTACAGAAAACAGTGTTGTGAATGCAGGTATCTGTCTATAAATCTTTGTTTCTACTTTGGAAAATAATGATGAAAGTATTTTAAAACTGTTGAATATGTAACTTTATTGAAATAATATGAAGAATATGGTGGAAATTTTCTGGATCAAACAAATAGTTACTAGTGTTCCCCCAAAGGTACTATCTAATGTATTACCCAATAAACCAGGAACTAGCAAAATTCAAAATGAAGGTGAATTCTCTTGAGAGTGAGATATACTGTCAGTGCAAACATGTGGATTTAGAACCTGAAGAACAAGTTTTCATTTTTTTCATTTGTGGATAACAACAAAAGAACTAGTTCATCTTTAATTTTTGAAAGATGAAAAACAAACCATGACAGCCACTCATGGTACATAAATAGAACATCAATGATAAATTATAAAACAGATAATTTTCCTTAGTGAATAATGAACAACAAATGCTGAAAAATTAACCATTTCATTTTATGTTGATAGAAAACTTAAGAGCATACCAAACTAAGTTTCCTTGTTTGAACGGCAGAAAATGAATGACAGTTTCAGCCTCCAAAATAATAATGAGTTCTGGGTTAATTTGCAGTGTACTTTGTCAGTGAAATTCAAGAAGTATATATCATATTGAATATTCAAGTGATTTTTCTGAACTTCTAATTGGACTGGGAGTCTATCTGCTACTAGAGATGTTAGCTGTATTCTTTTCAAGGTATAAGTTTATTGGGAAATTCAAACATGTATTGCATCATTTAGTTTGAAGCTTGAACAATAGTTTTATATGAAGAGAAAGTTAGGAAAACTAAGAGAATGTTTCATTATGAATGCGTGTATGTGTCAATATGCTGTAAGGCTGTGTATACTTCAGGTGTGTGCACCTCAGATGTTTTCATGTTTGGGGCACATGTGCCAACTATGTTTAAGGCATTTGCACCTCTAAAATACTTTTGTTTGGCGGCCTGAAGGTTATGTTTTGCTGAAACAGCAGTACAATTTTAGTCTGTAAAGCCTGCCTTAATTTTGTCTCTTTACACAGTGTGATGGTGCTGTAAGCAATAGAACCTAATGATATGTGGCCTACATTCAGAAAGTGTAAATACGTATCCATTCCAAGACAAAGCAGTGCTCTGTGAAGGAGACGATTTCTATAATAATACATACACATACATGAATATTGTATTTCTGTGCTTAATTTACTACTTCTGCACATTCCTGTTTAGGCATTTTTGAAGAAAAAAGACCCAAAAATTTACTCACCTCTCACAGAGGACAGTCATTTCAGAAACGGAAGGAAAAGGATGCAGATTTTTCCATCACCCAGTGGACAGCCCAATGCCATTTTTTGTCAGAAGTTTTTTTTACATTTCACACTGAGGTTTCTGACTTTCACCTCAATGCCCCAGTATTCAAGTATGTCTGGAAGCTGTAGGAGCTTGGTGCCATAGTGCCTTACACATATTGCAAAGCATTTTGGTGAAGTCAGCTAAAACTTCATTGATACTGACAAAGTACCCAATAATCTTCAGCAGAAAAATTGAAGCCATATTTTAAAATTCTTTACTTTTCTCTCTTTCCTCTTTACTTTCTTTTGTCAAAAATTTAGTCTTTATGATTTTTATCAGGTGCCAACTTAAAAAAATAAACAGAAGATAAACACTTCTCCTTTTTTTTTTAAGAGCTGGCCACTTCATTATTTATAAACTTTATCTGTGAATAAAGCCATTAATGTTACCTGGTACCAAGTGGCCTGCATCCTTGCAGTTCTCTCTTAAATAAAGTAGACCTCGTAAACCCATGGGCATTTACGTACCTATACTTTGAGTGCAGTTTGAACTGAAATGCAGCTTTCAACTCTATGCAGGTTTTTTTCTCTAAAAATCCAGTTGTCTGGTGGCTATCCTACCACTACCAGTTTTGTGTCATTTCTCTCCCTCTAGCCCAGATCTACCCCTCTTAGCTTTAAGAAAACAACATGAGCAGAGAAACTACCTCAAATTCCCATAGTTCAGGCCACCTAAATCCATCCACTTAAGTTTTGCCTACAGCAGAAATTCACCCAACATTTGTTCCTGCTG
>NW_010209154.1:33088-51479 GCF_000695765.1 Mesitornis unicolor
CTTAGTAACATTAGCATTATCATTCTACTGCAGTTTGGATGTTGATACCCTAAATGTCCCTACTTACTGTGCTTGGATCCATTTGTACCATGGAGTGAGGTGAACAAGATAGATTCTTTTCCAGATTACGCTCAGTCCAAAGGATAAAATCTTGAACATCAAACAGGGTAAATGTAAAGCTCCCAGCAACACTAGCTCTGATCTACTTATCCATTTGCACTGTGCCAAACTCCTGTCTATAACAGACATAGTCAAAGGGAGTTTTGACATTTCATCTGATGACAGTCTTATATCTGTGAAACCAAACAAACGGTCACTTTAAGAAATTAAAGTAGATTTTAAAGGTGAATGATCAGTTAGACAAAATGTTTCAGAGCTCTTAAAAAGACAGTACCTCCTGAAAAGACAGATGTCACTTTGAGAAGGACGCTGATTTCTACACTATGTAAATTGGATATCCCCTCACTTTTTCATCTTCTTTAGGAATCACAGAGGTTAATTTTATGTATATACATCAGTCTTCTTAAATGATAAGCAAAATTTCCACTTGCTCCATTTCTTAATATTTTCCTGCTAATATGTATTCATTTCTTTACTTCATCAGACTGCCTTAGGCTTACTGTTATGAAGAGCTTGTGCCCCAGTCACACGCAGTCACCCGCATGTATCTCTCTGCAGTGGCTGTCACTTTTTTTCATGCTCACTTGTAGCATTCATCCACTCACAGCACTGCAAATGCAGTGCTATAAAGATCCTCAGAGTGGAGCTCAACCACAGCCTACCAGAAATGCAGGATCAGGCACTAGCACCTTGGTGCAAGGTCACTCCAATTCCCTCCCTCTGTTTTTCTCTTTCTGTTTTATCCCAATGGGAATTCAACAATACATTCTTGAGTGGAGTCTTCAGACTATACCATTAGCTTATTGAGTAACTGCACCTGCTTTTAAATTTTAATGATGCATTTTTAATATGATAAATGTATTATACTTCAATGGTTTTATATGCAGGTCGAATAAACTATGAGTTTTGTTACTCTTCAAATATTACTTTCCAAAGAACAGCCTTATAATTGTATAGCTTATGTAGTTGCACATGTGCCTTGTAGTCTGAAAATGACTGTGGCTCTGTATCAGTGAACACAAGCTACTTTTGACTGCAAATGGGTGGTTAATTTTTTTGGTAACTTGAGAGAAATATTATCTAGAATGAGGCTTATAAAAGTATTTAGTCTATATGGCTGCTCAAGGAGGGAGAAGTTAAAAAAAGTTTCCAACATTTTGTTTAAACTGAGTTTCTGGAATATGTTTGTGAACCACGTAAGGTTTTCTATTACTAGGTAGATGCTAAAGGAAGACATTGAAAACTCCCATAAATAATAATTACTGTTTTTACAGGGAGAAGCAAGTGACTATAGTGAAGAAGAAGAATTCTGCCTTTTAATGTAACTACCAAATGTGCTTGATCACCAAAATACTGAGATGCAAGATACAAATACAAGGTTTTCTCAGGAAATCCACATGTATAAAACAAAATGTTTGCATGTTATTAGTTTTATTTCACTGTTTCAAGTAAAGTGTATTTGACATAGGAATTATTCACAAATAATTGTTATTGAATGGCTTGTTTATTTACTACAGAACAAATACCCTTTACACAATTTTCTCCACCCTACCTTGTCAGATTCATTAGTGCTGACCTAGAATACTTCTGTATGGTTCAAATTAGCTGTTTGGACTTTTTGCTGATTCTCAGTTGTTGATTCTCTTTTAAGACTTTTAATAAATGTGCCACAGGGATAAAAGTGCTTACTTCTGGACACTTATCTTCAAGGAATTAAACTGAGACCAGAAGCTCAATCTTGTTTTAGTGTAATGAGTTCCAGTTGTTGTGTTTCGGTATGTTTTAATAAGATTAATTATCCTTTGCCTAAGCTCATTCTTTCTTTCATTCCAATGGCTAACAAAGTATGGACAGTCACTGAATTACCTGAGCAAGAGATAATATCTAGTGTAGTAATATTATCCAGCTGGCAAAGAACTAACATTACTGGTTTACACCAGCCTCCAGGCACAAATGGAGTCAAACATCTGTTACATTGGAGCAATTTTCATCTGGCTAATGGGCTGTTGGCTCAATATTCCAACTAGTGTAACCACAGCTTACTTTACAGTGTTTCAGGACACTGCGAGATGATTTTCAGAATAAAAATATCTTAACCTGGTCTTAGTTGTTGCCCTTCCACTATCGTCTATCAGTAATGGATGCAATGGAATACGCTTCAACCCTGGACCCTGGCAGGATTCCCTTCCCTTCCCTTCCCTTCCCTTCCCTTCCCTTCCCTTCCCTTCCCTTCCCTTCCCTTCCCTTCCGATATAAGATCTCTGACAGAAAATACCTGAAATCTGTAGTTTCTCCAATGGTTGAATATTTGGCAGAGGTTGCACTGAACTTCTCTTTAAAGCCTACAAGACCAATCATCTTCTGTGTCAAAGCATAAAAGTGACTACAAATGCAGCCCATTTGGTTACCATCAGGCTCTTCATAAAAATAAGGTCAGACACCTCATTGGAGGATGGTTGACAATAAAATTGCACTCAATGACACTGATTCACTCCAGAACCTTGGTCCTACCCTATCCCTCATTCCTCTGTCTGTACATGGTTTTTTCCTGCTTAGGCTTAGAGGGCTAACCTTAAGTATTTGAGCTGTAGACACAAATGCCAACAAGATTTACAAATTTGTCTAAGTTGTATCTTATTTCTGAATCACAGCATAAGAAATTTGCAAAAGCAGCTGACCCAGTGTGCCTAGGATATTGGATTCATTCCCTTCAGAAAATGTGCATGATAATTGTGAACTGGAAGACTCTATAGAGATCAGAATTGTGGGCCTGATTTGTTCCTGAGAGTTACTTGGTGACATTTTTCATTACGAAAACTGAAACTAGATTTCACATACCACTATTTGTAGTTCAAGCCACCTTCTTACAGGGTTGGAATAAATTGATTTAGGCCAAGCGAATCTGTGAAATTAACAGAAAATTCCTTCCCTCAAAAGTTTGGATGTGATATATGTCTGTTTTCCTTTGGCAGCCTTTATATTTTTCACACTACTAATGAATAAGTGTTTAATTGCCACAGTGAAGCTGTCTGGGGTTACTTCCCAGGAGAGTCTCTTGCCAAGGCCAGCTGGAATTCTGCTTGTATTCTGTAGCTGATTAATGAAGGTTGCTGGTGTTATACATAAATAAATAAGAGCCCACCTCAACAAAAAAGTGTGGAGTTCAAGAAATGTGTAGTGCTCCCCTGAAGTCAAATGATTTTCTTCAAATTAGAAAAGTTGACAGTGGATCAATACAATATCTCCTGATATAACCATAGGAAATAACCAACTGTGATCAACCTGACTGGTTACTGAGTGTCACCATTTTCCCACAGAAAAGCAATTGAAATATCTTTTCTCTGACATTAAGAAATCAGACTGCTTTTTTCCACCAGACAATCTTGAAGTGCCACTTCAGAGTAATATGGATATCTGGGTTCTTTTCTATTTCATGGAAAAAAAAACAGTTCAGACTGATTTCTCCCTACAGATTTTGTTTTATTAAATATTTAAAACTTGAAAAATCAATTTGATGTGACTATAAGACACTTACATAAACTACTAACATTGCATAGCTCAGTTCTCCACTGGATTCAACTCCATTATTTCTCTTGCATTTTATAAGCCCTAGATATCCTTGGGCTTTGTGAGGTAGAGTCATCTGCTTACCGAGACAAGCTGTTAGAAGTTGAGTAGAAGGTTTTTTTTGTTTAAAATTAGACAGACCTTTTAAAGGTTATCTACGTCAAGGAAGAGATGGATAGAAAGTGCTCTGACAAGTACTTTCTGTATGTGGACTAGAGGTTTACATCATATACATGACAATTTTAGAGATAACATCTACATATGAGATCTACGGATTAAGTTGATGGTAGATTTCAGTATAAATATAGAGAAGATACGATGTACCAGCATGAGTGTTTGAAAAAGAAAAAGTGTTTGAAATGGGATCTTATTTCAGGGGGCAAGGCCTGTTGGGATGATGCTGGAGGACTACGTAAGACAGAGGGATCTGGCTCTGATGCAGCTTTGTTCATTCTGACTTTCAGGAACAGTCACTGTTGACTTGTCCCCAGACAGTACATAGGCTTTGTCTGCGAGAGCTGGTGAGACTGTGCAGAGACATGGAGGAGGAGCAGCTAACAATTCAATCAAGGGGTTGTTGAGTGGTCTAATGTTCAGACGATTTTCCTTCTCGTCTTTTACTTTTCAATATAAATATTCTCTTCAGTCTGTGACTCTGAGGAAGCCCAAGTATTGCATCCTGTGAACTGTATGCTCCATGCCCTTGAGGTCAAACAGTGGTAAACCAGCATACTTTGATGCCTCTGCAACAATATTTTTCTCAGAATTTCTCATTCATATGGCATTTGGAAAAAAAATTATATTTGGTGTTCTTTAAATTGAAATCTGAAAAAAAATTCTCATTGAGTGGAAGTTCTGCTAACAAAGCTCGAAAGTATGGGGGAGATTTCCCATTTTGCCATGTTTATTAAGAAAGCATACTTCTAGAACATTGATCTAAAAATATGATGGCAAGAATATAGGACTCAGTTTATGCAAAGTACATAATTATATGAAAGATCATATTGACTGAATGACTTGCTTGTGAGACACAGAGGTTAGAGTGTTGCATTGTCGCTTTACATACACATTTACTTTTAAAACTCTTGAATTTTCCAGAAAGAGTAAAATTTCAAGCTATCATATTAACCGTTGTTTTATTATATTCCCCAAAAAAATTTAAAAGTGATCTTTTTTTGAGTCTTTTAGTATAAACATGCCTGCATATATGGTTATGACCAAATTTTACTGTAATTTAAGCTGGGATAAGCAGTGAATAATGTCAGATAAGATTACTTCATGTGTTAATCAAATCAAAATTTAGCAATTTAAACCATCAGGTACTAAAAAAAAATAATCTAGCTTCTTTTTATGGTTTTGATGTTACTGATGGGATTCTTTTCCACTTACATTAGTTAGTAGCCTCACCTATAGTTACACTGAAAGGAAAAGGATAGATGTTTCTGGAGAGTGATTCATTCCAGCCTAAGATAGTTGTCTAAAACAGGTTGGATGACTCATTCTCTAGTAGTGTCTCTCTCTTCACAGAGTAATGAAGACATAGGTGGTTCTCAAATTTTGATCTCAGAACAGCAAATAAAACCCCCAAGACTATCACCGGCAGAATTGCTGACAGGAGGATTCATACTGCTTCTGAAAAAATCTGTGAGATCCACAAGCTGAAAAAAGTTTAAAATTGTAAATTGAGTCTGAATGCCTGCATTTGAAGTTGTGAATATAATGAGAAATACTGATTTATGTCCAATTGCTATAACATGTTGTTTCTCTATGAAAATTTAAGGATGGACTTTTGGGAAAAGTAAAATATTGAGAATCCATTTTAAGCTTTTTGCTGAAAATAAATGGGATATTGGGGAGATCTCCACTTGTTATACAACTAAATGGTCTATAAGTCATTTAAGTCTTACTGGGACTTCTGCCAGTACGATACATCATTCTTTTTAATTAAAATACTAGTACTACCCAAAAGCACTAAAACCCATCAAAAATTTCAGAAACTCTTGTCCTTGTTAATGTGAACTGTTACTTTGACTGAAGGAGGGACATGATTTTGTCCAATGATATCATCTCAACAAGAAGAGATGTTTCATAAGACATTACTTATACATGTGTATTTATATATATGAATGTATAATTTTTTCAAGATGTATTTAGAACAGCTATGTTATCATACTTAAGGACTCTTGAGGATTCTTTCACTCCTTAAACAAATAATTTATAAAGCACTGTGTCTCAGGAACCATGTTCTGATTAGTTTGTTTAGACACAACAGTTTTCATAACTGCCACTGAGCATTGAGTTTCTTATATTTGCTTTGGACAGCAAACTGCCAACTACCTGCAAACGCTAGCAACTTCATACAATTTGTTTTGGCAAAAGGTCACCATGCAGAAAATTTTCTGTAAGATGTGGCAAGTTAGATTTCATACATACTATCCTCACTGGAACTAAGGCTCGAGTTTGTTGTTTCTATAATACTCATCAAAGCCAGAGCAGCAGAGACAGATATGCTAGTCAGGTCACTCTATTCTTTCACTGTTGAAGTTTACTGCACTGTTTAATTTCTGATCTTGTTAAAGTCCTGTGTAGCTCCTACTGTTAAATTAGGTCTGATCGTAGGAAGAGAACATTAAGTTAGATTTTAATCTCAGTTGCATACAGAACAATTCCATCAACTAAAGTAAATATATTTACTTTTATGTAAATTAGTTCAGATTCAGAGTCTTACTGTTTGTTTTTATTTTTGGAAGGAAAATTTAGCAGTTCACACTGACACCCAATAACCCTTCGTTTATCAGTACATCACTGCAGAAAGAAATGTTTTCTGTTCTCCTCTGTTGTTATGGCAGCATATTTTTTAAGATACCATACTAGTCTGTATCTACATTTTTTCTTATAAAAAGCTTTACACATAACAGGTGTATATCCAGCTTGAGGTAAATCAGATTAAAGAGATTAATGCCTTGAACTGCATCTAAAAGTACCAAGATGCTGGTACTGACATTTTCTAATTCTCTCGTTCTTCCTTCAGGCTTCATTCCCCAATACTGTTGCTTTGTTCTCCATTAGCTTTACTAACAATAACTTTTTGAGTCAAGAGTTCTGGAAAGATCAAAATGCCCTACTCACACAAAAACACAAGAATTAATTTTCAGTCTTGACTCCAATATAATACTCTTACCTACTGACTTAAATGTGGTTCTAAGGTAGATTTTAGCACAGAGACAGAAAAAGACTGAAGGATCTGGAGAACAAGCCTCATGAGGAGTGGCTGAAGGAGCCGGGGTTGTTTAGTTCGGAGAAATGGAGACTGAGTGGAGACTTTATCAATCTCTACTACTACCTGAAAGGAGGTTGTAGAGAGGTGGGTGTTGATCTCTTCTTCCATGTAGCTAGTGACAGGACAAAAGGAAAGGGCCTCAAGTTGTTCCAGGGGAGGTTTGGATTAGATATTTGGAAAATTTTCTTTAGTGAAAGAGCGGAAGTTCTTTACTGAAAGGGTTGTCAGAGGCTGGAACAGGCTGCGCAGGGAGGTGGTGGAGTCAACATCCATGGAGGTGTTTGGGAAGTGTATGGACATGGCACTTCAGGACATGGTTTAGTGGGCATGGTGGTGTTGATGGTTGGACTTGATGATCTCAGATGTCTCTTCCAACCTTAATGATTCTGTGATACTGTGAAGACACCAGGAGCCATTAGTGAGTCCAAAACTTCCTGTAATCCATGAGACAGAACCTACCTGGCATCATGGAAAATTATGTTGGTTTACAAAAAAATATTAACAACCTGTACTCAAGAACAATGAAGTTCTGAGGTCTGCTGGTTCTCAAGAAACCAAAGAATCCTCCATATGCACGTGTTTTAAGGAAGTGCATTGATTAGGTCATTATTCTGACACTGATGCTGCAGACATTTATAATCATGAGTCACTTAATGTATGTTTAAGTGGCACACTGTCATTAACGAAAGCATTGACAAACATGCTTTTTTAATGTATGTCTCTCTATTTCAGTTACCACACCAAAGAAAAGCTTAACTGGAAGGCAGAGAACATTCCCTCCCACAGCAGTCTCAGACCTCCTGGTTAGGGCTCTTTCTGAGAAAGCGAGTGATACAACTTTGAACTAAGCTTGTTAAATGTTAATCAAGTTACCTTTTTGTTTTTGTGTAACAGGCTCATACTCCTACACCCATTCACAGATGCTTGTTCCCAGCCCCTGTCAAAATTTCTTTCCCCTCAAACAAAGCCAGCAAACTCAGCATTTCATGCAACTGTAGAAGCAAAAAAAAAACTCTTGAAGGAGTCATGGGACAGGGAAAAGAATTAGGTGGAAAAGGAAGGAGGAGAACTCCTGAGGTGTTTTGACTGATGATAAAATAAATGTTTCCATAAGTAGCAGACCCACCTCAGGACATTTTCTCACTCCTTCAGCTTCTTGTTCCTTTCCTTGTCCAACCGGGCTTTCATCTACTACTTAGGCCAACAGATAAACTGTTTGTGTGGCAGTCCTCTAAGAAAGAAGTCCTTTACAGCAAAGGTGAGAAGAGTGTATTTTTCTTGATTCATTTTAAATTGATTACCAGTTGTGCTTACAAGGCAAAGTAACAATTGTGGTATCATTATTCTGAACCTCCTCAAACTGAAGTGGTGACTAAGTTAAGATTGTTACCTACATGGTTAACCTTCTAGCCAGTAGGCTACTAGATTAAATGATACTTGCTACCAGTTGTTTCCAGAAAGAAAATGGTGCACTGTCCTCACTTTCTTAACAGAAAGGAAAGTGACACTGATTTTCTGAAGCAAGTTCTGGCTGTGGATTCCCAGTGAACGCAAATGCTTTCCTGGAAGTCTATATGTTGCACTTACTCACCAGTTGTCATGTTGCCAGCAATTTTTTTTACTTAGAATTCAATGACCTGACTGTTAAGGTTAAATGATTTACTCATGGATAGTCAGTGTGTTAGAAAATTAAGAATTCAGGTTAGGAATAATTGTCTTCCTTGTTTTTTCCTCTAGTCACTACATTCCAGACTGAAATATCAAGGTGAGCATTTGAAGTTAAATCCCACTAGTGCTAGAAGTTATGGCTGTGCTGTAAGAGCCACAGAGAAAGAACAAACACAGACTTACTTGAAAGTCTAGGGTGAAGGCTGTATTCCTGCCTCATCACATTATTTTGTTTCTTCCATCTGTTGTCCTTCAGAGGACCCATTTTATTGGCTGTTATGAGTCAGAAGAGTATGTCCAGCTTTCTCGTGGTCTTGCTTTTTAGGGAAGACACATTTTTCCACATGCCACGCATAAGATAGGTTACCAGTACTTATCTATAGCAACAGATAGAGCTAAGCTGAGCTGCAAAGTGTTTCAATATTCTTGACTAAAAGGTGCTGCACAAAATGCAAATTATTATTGTTTCTCTTCATCATGACACCTCTTGGCTCCAATTTTACCACAGTCTGCTCTTCTGTCTCTTCTTACAATTGTGTTATATTGTTCTCCTTGCTCTCTCCGATCACCTCATCTTTCCTTCCACATCAGAAAGCCTTTCTCAGTAATAGTTCTGGCATTTGGGCATAAGGATCACACCCCACTCAGAAACATAATAGTATTGAATCACTATCAAATGTGGTTGTCTTGGTTCAGCTCTGGATGTCATTTGCAGTGCTTCAATAGAATATTCAGTAGAATACCTGCTGATGGGCCTGATTCTTTTCACTTGTGTCAGACTTACCCCCATGTAACTCCGTTGCCTCCAGCAACATTCAGATGATTTTAAAAGAGTAGTAATGGAATAAATATAGCTGAGATTTTTTTGAAGTGTCCATAGCAGATCAGGTGTGGATTACATCAGTGGGCTGCACATTTTCATCATTACCAGCCAAAACAGTGAGGGCTCTGCGGAACTCTATGACTTCCAAAGGCCTAGATAAAGCACATAAGCACTAAAGATAAATCCAAGAGTGCAGGCATTAATTTTTCAAAATTGGGCAAGGAGAATTTGCCCATTTCAGAGAATAGTGCAAGACCCTACTTACTGGCAAAGCATTTCTATTTTAACAAGTACGGGTGCTTCTAATAAAACATATTTTCTGCAACTTCTTTCCATGGGGAGCAGCTTAGAAGCCCAGAGGAGCAAGAAAATCCCTGGTGTTAATTCACAATTTTCACAATACAGAGGCATTAACTCGAGCATAAATAGCAAGCTGGATAGGAGAATTCTTGCAAGGTCTACATTAAATTATTTCCAACAGTATTTGCTATTTACATAAAACTAGTAAAATATTTTAGATGCTCTGTCTAACTAAATTTGTCACTGTGGTATCAGTGAAATCACTTTTTTTTCTATCCGAAGAAATTTGGTAAAGGTGTTATAATAATACTTAGATATAGAAGTAAAGACCTGTAAAACTATTAATTATTTAAAAGTATCAAGAGGCAACCTAAGAAATTAGAATTAAACTAATTTCTTTAATCAAGATATTCTAAACCATCTTCTGTTTCTTAATGAAAGTCTCCTGTTTGAAACAGTGATAATCAGTGTGGACTTGGGCTAGAGGGGTCACACTTAACTAACTTATGGAGTTTTTTAAGACATTATGCCAAGATAGATAAGAGAAATTCAATGCATTCACTATATTTAGATCTTTAAAGGCAGCTGACAAGGTTCTATACCAGAGATAAATTACTTAGGTAAAATCATGGAACAGCAAGAATAATAGGGTAATGGACAAAACACTGATATAATAGCAGAACACAGAAAGATACCTGAAGATGGACATTTCATCCTATTAAGGAAAAAAGAAGTGGATTAAATATATAAACTAAGAATAAATTTGAAGACTAGTCATCTAGATCTCCCAGACAGGATTGTGTGCATGACTAGAAAAGGGAAACCAAACATTGAATTAATCCATTTTTGTGCTTATTCCACTCCTTAGAGTGTAGGAGGTGTATAGACTTGCTAAGGATGGTCACGCAGATGGAATTTAGATATGTTGTGCCTGCCATTATTGGACGAAGGTAACATTTATGATGATAGATAAACAATTATTTAAACAAAGACAAACAAGTCTTCTAAGCTGTCAGTGATTTTAATGTCAGGCAGGCAATGACTAACAGAAGGTGCTTCCAGCTCCCCCTGTATACCACAAAGCAATGATAGGCATCAACGTTCTTCTTAGGAGCAAGGAATGAGGAAGAAGGACTGTGTCCGGGGCAAGGGAATGGTGAGCCACCCCAGCCACAAGGCAAGCAATGGATCTGCAAGCAAACTGAAATGCAAACTCTGTGTGGTTGTTGGTGCATAGAGAGAGGGAGACAGTGTTCATAGTGTGGTTGAAAGACTGTCCTATTCCCTTCCTCCAAGTTCTACTCTGCAAAGGTCTTCCACTTGATACTTGTTCGGGGTTCACTTCTATACTATGTTTAGCAAGTATTTTCCTGCAAGACATACTAAACTCTTGGAGTCAAGCTTAAATACAAAAACATAATACATATTAGGAGTAAATGTGAATTAATGTGGTATTACACTAGTGCTTCACTGGTAAGAGGAGTTGCATTAAAGTAGTTCTGGTAGCAAAGTGTAACCAAATGGTTGTGTATGAGACAATGACAGGAAAAGAGCAAAGACCATCTGTGAGTTCAAGAAATAGGTATGTCTATTTTTGGAGTATAACGTAGTGATGGGAAAAGACCACAGGGTAAACATTCTAGTCCAGATAAGACTGCATGGTCTTATGTTTTTATTGACTAGTTCTAGGTGGTTGAAGTTCTTAAAGTATGTAAATAAAAGTATTCTAGGAGTACTGTAAACAAATAAACAGGACAATTATTATAAAAATGGTACTCTCAAAGCATAATCAATTTTTTTATTAAATGCAGAAGTTTTACAAATGTAACATTAAGAATGAGATTTTAACTGAAAGATTTAAACCAAAAGTTTCTTCAGAAACCCTCACACTATCCCCACGAGTATATGCATAACAATAGGCTCTTTCATTATGTACAGGATTTTTGCATCAGTCACTGAATAATAATTATTGTCTACTGTAGCTTCACCCCAGCCTACCTGGAGTTTCACAACATTGCAGCAGAAAGTTGATTTCTGAGTAGGCAGCTCCTCAAACAGGCAGTGATCTACCAGATGCTAAGAGGATACACAGAAACATGAGGGAGGGCTTAAGCCAGCATATAGGAGAGAAACCAGATGTGTGAGAAACATTATACAAGCACTGTCAAAAATGAGGAAAGAAATAGCCTGAAGAAGCAGATGGGTGGACAAGGTGACAATAATAACAAACAACAAAATAGACAACAAAATGCCTAGAGAGAGGAGAAAAAAAAATATTAAAACTCACAATACTTGAAGAGATAAAAATAAGTAAATATGAAAATATTTGGAAATAATGAGATACTCATGGGTTTTTCTAAGATGTGTGCATGCAAATGCAAGAAGCACAGCAAGGATAACATCAACAGTAATAAAAGTTACAGCTCTGAATTTATCAGGGTCTGAAATAGGTTAATGACTGTGGTGTATGACTGCATCTAGAATTATATGTGGCTGCAAAATGAAAGGTACAAACACCTACATCTTTTTAGGTACTGTTTGAAAATTTAATCTTAAGTACATAGAAAATTTAAGAGTTATTCAAGTAGATTGGTGCAATCGTAATGGATCTATAGCTTTTTAAAAAGGCATAAATGCATCCATGGACAAAGTCATACTGATTTTGTTGATTTTATACAAACATTAATATTATCTTTAACATTTGGTTCACATCACACAGAAGTTTTGTATTGATAAACCATAGTTAAGTTGATTTGCAGCTGTTACTAGTTGGCAATAGCTGTGTTCAGTTTTCAGTGGACCCTAAGGTTCCACCCACAGCACTGGAAGTTTTTGAACTGGTTTATAATTTAGGTATTTTCTCTCAAAAGTCTCAACAGCTGTTGGGAGGAATAAAAAGGATGCCAGTCTAGAACAGCTTCATTGTTACAATGGACTTCATGTGTAGCTGATGAACGTTGATAGTCAAGGCGAGTGTTTCCAGAGCTTCTTCTATGGTTCTTTACATCTCATTTGCATGAATTAAAATAATTGACCAAGTACAGACTACATTAGAATACAATCTACTATATCTTTGGAAGCCAAAACATCTTCGGGTAGTGAGCTGGATAAAGGAAATTCACTCATTTACAGCAGGTTAGGGGCCAGGAAAAATTGCAAAATGAGCACAAAGTAGATAATAACAAGGAGGGAAAAGAGGAGCAAGACTAAAAAAAAAAGTTGGTTGCTTTGTTTTCTTGCATAGTTCCTATAATAATTTTTAACAGAGTGACTTCTGAGTTATGTTGTTGTAAAAAAAGGAGAAACCAGGATTAAGTTAGGATAAATTGACTAATAAGAAGAAGACACCAGCAAAAGAAACAATACAGCCTCAAAAAAATAGCAAAAGTAATTTATTGACAGCCTAGGTAGGCATTGCTAAAAATTTTAATGAATTCTGAGCCTCGGTGTTCACAAAGGAGGATTGGGAACAGATGCGAGAAACAGACATAAATTTAACAGCAGAGGTGGAAGGCATACTGAAGAAACTCAAGATCGTGCCAGAAGAGGTGACCTAGAAATTAGAACATTTAAAGACTGACAAAACTAAAGAACCAGAAGGTACACATTTGATGAAGCGTCCCAGAAGAGATAGGGAAACCTTTAGCAAGTTTATTTATAATCTCTTTGGAACTGAAAAGGGCAAAGTAGCACATATTTAAGAAGTGATCTAGCTAAAGTCTAGAAAGCTTGACTTGTAAGATGAAAGGTGAACCAAATACTTTAAAAGGTGAAGACATCAGTTAATTACATGGATTTTCTAAAGCTGCACAAGGCCACATATATTAATTTCATAATCCCTCAGAAGTGCATTTCTATCCTAAAACCATATGAATGGTTATTTATCTACTGACACTTTTAAGTTGTATGTCTTTTAAGTTCTGTGCACTTTCTCTATTAATGAGCCCTATGAAATGACAGGTGGTCACTGGTAGCATACATAAACCCTGGAGAGTTTAATATACAGTTCTAGAAATAAGGCACTGAAAGCATTGGATCACGTTCTCTGCAAAAAAAAAATAATCTGTAAATTGTCAAACAAAATTAAGTATGAAACTGGACTTAAAAATACAAAAAAAAGGAAAAGGAAGTTGACTAAATTGTAAACTTTGTTCCTTCCCCTCTGAAGAGGTACCAGAATATATTTGTGATTTTGTGACTCTGGCAGGACTGGACCCCCACGATTTGAGAAAGAGATAGAGAGTCTGGAAAGGGTCAAAAGGAAGGCCACAAAGATAATCAAAGGGCTGGAGAAACTGCCTTGTGAAGGAAGACTGAAGGAGTTAGGTCTTTTCTCCCTGTTGAGGGTAAGACTCAGGGTGACCTTTTTGCAGTACCTAAAGAGGAACTACGAAGAGGATGGAGGCTTTCTCTTTGCAAGAAGCCAAATGGAGAAGACAAGGGTCAACTGGTAAAAGTTTCACTGGGAGAAATTTCATCTTGATACAAGAAATATTTTTTTTACAGTGAGGACAATCAGTCACTGGAACTACCTCCCCAAGGACATGGTGGAGTCCCCATCCCTGGAGGTTTTCAAGATGCAATTAGACAGGATGCTAGATAATCTTATCTAGGTTGGACCAGATGATCTTTCAAGGTCCCTTCAAACCTGGGCTATTCTATGATTCTATA
This sequence comes from Mesitornis unicolor, assembly GCF_000695765.1. Classification (NCBI taxonomy): domain Eukaryota; kingdom Metazoa; phylum Chordata; class Aves; order Mesitornithiformes; family Mesitornithidae; genus Mesitornis; species Mesitornis unicolor. Next base: position 47,518 of record NW_010209154.1, read on the forward strand.
CTATGATGAACTGGTTCATTTGCCGTGTCTTTCCTCAGTTATAGAAATGCATACTCATTTGGCAATACTGAGAAAATGCTTATTAATACACATAGCCATATATTCTCAGTTTTGGGTGCTGGAGATGCTCTTTGTATTCCAGGGAGTTATCTGTGTCTCTGCTTCTGGCCATGTGATTTTAGGGCTGAATCGGACATGGCCAGACATTTTCTCTGTAGTCCAAAATTTCCAAGCCCTGCACTGTGCACCTGCAGGATGCTTGAAATGGCTGTGATTTCCAGCCCATAACTTCTGCTGCTTGACAGCTTTTCTTTAAAAACATAAATCTGGCCCTGTACATGATTTGTTAAACCATTGAAAATACCAGCTCGCTGAAACTTTCACCCATCCCTGATTTTATCAAAGGCATTTCCTGTGATATAAGCCTCTAATCCAGAAGTCTTATGAACTTAATTAAATTCAACAAAAAGAAACTATGACAACTACAGAATTGAGATATTTTGCTTAGTTTGCACAAAAGGGTTTAAAGAAATTCAAATGGATTAAAACAGACCAAAGCTATAGAGAAATTCTGTCTTGAGTTCCTAGTCAACTTTTTTCAGAGAACTCAAGAGAAGTTTGCTGCAGGCTTGGTGATGTATGGTACTGGCAGTATGTTACATTAATGTCCTAAGAATTGACATGTATATTATAAAGGGTAGTTATAAGTTCTAGCAGTTGTGAACAAGGGAAGTATCAGACAAGTATAAGGCCAAAGTATCACTATTAAGACAGATTTTATTCACCTTATATAAAAGTAACCTGAAACACAGAATGTGCAGTAACAGGCTGAAATTTGATGACTGCACAAAACTGGAAAATAAGTCAAAATGAATGAGGTGGACACTAAAATAAAGAGCAGTTGGAAAGGCTAGAACCAAGGACAGATATATGGTTATGAAATAGTATAGAAAAATGTAAGAGAAAGACACTGAAGATGAAAAGAAAGATTTTCAATTTTCAAACAGCAATACAGAAAATCTAGGGGTAGTGGAATATATCACGTAAACCTTTGACCCATTGCTTATAAGCAGTAAATTGTAAGAAAGTGAAAATAGGGCCACATAAGAAGGCTTGGGAAATGTAATTGACTGGGGATTATTTGACTCATGTAGAAATGGGATGAGGAAAATAGTGTTTTATTGGGCATAAAACCCACAAATAATGGGTTACAAATATCAAATAAGGAAATTCTGATAAGTACTAAATTCTGTCCTGAGAGAGGACATTGAAATGAACAGGTCAGAAAAAATATCTCCATAAAAAATTAAACTGACATAACCCAGGTAGCTTTCATTTGTTCTTAGCTAGCATTCTGATTACTTTAACCAGTACCTCAGGTATTTTATTATATTATGCTGTTCAGTTCACTGAATGTATGTTCACTGAAGTTCAGCTTATGAGAATAAAGTGTTTGCCCCGATGCCCAGAAGAAATGGGTAGTTATTTGATAAATGGCTGCATCCAAGCCCATGCCTAATCTCCCCAAGCTGCTATTATTGGACTTTTACTGAAGGTCTCAACCTATGAACAAGTTGTCCTTTATCCAGAGGTATGGTCAGTTTTTGGAACTGCTGCACCCAGGACTAGTTTATTCAAGATCTGAGTGTACTGCCTTCTGTTTGAGCAGCAGAGCTGAGATACTTCAGAAGCAGTCAGGAAACATGTATCCCTAAAGGCAGGAATGTTTGTCAGTGGCTGGTTCTTCCTTTGAGAGTTTCTGGCCTCCTTTTTCCTATAATGGTCCTAGGGCCACAGAACCCCAAATTGGCTCATCTTTCCTTTCCCTAGCCACCCATGCAGCTCTCTCTGAAGTCCTTTTCTACAAAATATATGTAGTTTATGACTCCAACAGCGAAAGTGAGATATATGCTTCTGTTTTTCTTCACTGAGATTGTTTTGTGAACTGGTGGAAGTATTTGGTGTACGTAGCCCAGTATACTCCAAGTCTGAACCTTTATGAGCTGAAGACCTGGATAATAATGTAACTAGTTCTTTCTGGTTCTTCTGCCCATCTTCAGATATCTCATGTTGTCATGTACACATGGAAGAAATGCAGAATATAAACAAGATAAAAATCCTGGGTTCACTCCAAGCCATCCTCACTTACCTGCATGTCTCTCACAGAAACATGTGATATACCAGCAGGTAATATAGCCTAACAAACAAAGCAAAGTCATTAGACACACTAAACACTTTGCAATATTTCTAATGTTTTAACTATCATTAATAGGTGTAGTTAACAGGTTTTCTGAAATGGTACAGTGGACAACATAGAAAAAAGGGTTTTTTTTGAGAGAAAGAGATTCTCTTTTTATAGTAATTGGGATATAAACACCTAAAATCAGGATTTTATACTAAAAGGGCAAGCTAACCTTACTAATGGTGATTACTCACTGTATAATAGAAAAGGAAATAAAAGCTTTTTTATAAAATGTATCAAATCCTAAGAGTGCTGTTAAACTCATTAAAGAAAAAATGAAGTTAGAGAAACTGGTCTTATTTTTTTTCACTCCCAGTAGAGTTCATTTCTACTTCAACAACTAAGCCAAGGTCACATTTAACTCACTTCAATTTCACCCAGTGCACAAGCTAATGTCAATAGTACAGCTGCCATGCAGAGCTAAAGACTGATGGTTAGACAAAGCCATTTACACAAGGCTGGGTCTTTCATCTTCTCTCAGCTAGTGACATAAGAAAGCACTGAGGTTATTCTCAACTAGAGACTAAAACTGGCATATTAGAAAAAATGTTATTCTCCTTAGCTGTCACAGAAAGGATCTGAAGAAATGTAGAAATGTTTTTTTCCTTGGTCATCTAGGGAGATCACAAAGTGACTCTAATAGCCTTCACTCTGAAATTTTCACATGGTTTAAGTGATTGCCAAGTCTGATATTTTCCATTTACACTTCATTGCCATCAGAAAAAGAAAAAAATCAATATACCTACCTACTCAAGTGTGTCACAGGATGAGCTTATAAAAGAAGACATCAGTCTTTTTAGGGCATGAAAAATATACTTATTCAAATATATCTTATTTAAAATGACATAAATTGCAGTGGTTAGTCAAGATTCGATTTCCTCTAAAATATAAGACTTAAAATATTCCCTGACTTGCCAAGGAATAAGAATCCTTCAAACTGTTGATATGTACAAATGTACTCGTTTTCTCTTGTAAGTTATACCCATCACAGTGTACCAATATCAGTGACTATCGTTAGGAATTTTAAAGGGGAGGTGAGATCTAACATATCATCACATTTCTCTGACATGGTACAAATAACTGGAACCTTGCCAATATATGAGAGCAATACATATTTTTTTTAAATTCAATTTTTATATATATATATATATATATATAAATTTGAGTTGCTTTAGCTTGTTGGCCCTAATACAGTTCCATGTGATGTCATGCAGCTCTAACAAAGCTTAAACACCCTAAGCAGAGCTATCTTAGTTTCATATGTATACCTCTTAAATCTCCTATCTGTTCCATTAAAGTTTCCTAGCAATTTCCATCAACAGTATGCAATGTTTTTGTTTTAGATTAATAAAATACCATAGGTACAATGGAATCGTCTTGTCAAGGATTTGACTGCTTGGCCATTGTCAAAAACATTTGACAAATGAGAACCAAATTTCTCCCTGACTGTTCTGCTCTCAATGGAAGCTGAAAGGTCATCATTCACCTCATGATGTCGTTTCAACCCTATTATCTTTTCTACCTTGTTTTAGCACCTCTCTCTGGCAAAGGAAGTAAGATGTTGAAGAACTGAGATGGTATTTCAGGCTATCTGCCAGCAAGTGCTAAATAATAATGGAATTTGTTTGCTTACAAATTGAGCAATTGAATTTAGACATCGAGCAGGTCACCTCTGTGATATTTCCCATCCCCAGCTGGTCAATCATCTAAAAAGGCAGAA
>NW_010209154.1:51505-65608 GCF_000695765.1 Mesitornis unicolor
GGTAGCACAACATACCAACCATACAGCTACTAGGCCATCCCCCACAGTTACAAGTATTTCAAGGTCAATTTATCAATTTAACAGCTTCATCTTCTTAATCACTAAACTTCTGTCTCTTTGAGCTTGTGCTGAAAGATTGTGGCTGCTAATTAAAATGGAGCTTTACTAGCAAGTACACAAATTAGATCCTGTCAGTAAGTTTATTCTAACTATTGGTCATTTCTAAATGCCTTTTTAATCCCCTAATTTTTACATTAAAATTCAAAAGCCTAACAATCTTAATCACCCCTACATCAAATTCATCATTAAGAACAGGAAGCCAGATGGTATAATTTTGATTTACCGGACTTCAGCGTGAATTAATGTACTGAGTGCCGATAATGAATACATCAAACCTGATATTGCAGAAACCTATGAATCTGGCATGTTAAATTAATAACACACTTTGCACAATGAAAGCATGTAAGCTCATATAAAACCGAGGAGTAATGGTCCCTTTTATTTTAAATGGTCTTTATTAGCCTGCAGTTTTGACTCTTAAAAAAAAAAAAGGATTAACATTGTGCTTAAGAAAGTTCTGTCTGTTTCATATCTGTTCTTTTTTATGTAGGCATGAAGTGAAATGAAAATAAAAATCCACTTGATTACAAACTTTATAGTTGTGAAAGATATATTGGTGGAGAAAGGCCCCCAGTGAATTGACTGAATCCATTCAGTTTATGTTGAAATTATGGTTAAATTTTGACTGGTATGCTGAAATTAACTTATTCTAACATGTCGTAGTATGATGCTGTTTAGTGCATGGTAGTAGGGATAGTTATTCATTGCATGGACTGTGTAACATATTATGCAGATTATGCCAATTTTTTTCCTTTATCCTTTTCTTTCCAATGTGTATTGCTTCTTGTTCCAATAACCTTTGCACTGTATAGTTAATATGAAGCTGAATAACATTTTGTTGGAATTGGGGGTCAGGAATTGGTTTTACTGAAATACAGAGCAAACATATATTTGGAAACAGTCACTATAAAAATAGTACCAAGTATGTAAAGTCCACACCTACCACATTTTTTTATTATCTAGCTACTATATAGCATGGAGATGGCATGGAGTTGGCATGGAGTTCAGCATTTTTGAAAGAAATTTGAAGGATAGAAATTATAAGTATTACACAACATTTGAAGCATGAGTAGCTTGTGTTCCAGAAGTGAAAGGTTACACAGGGCTGAAATTACTTAAATACATCACTTCTGAGGATATAATTTTACATTTACTTAGTTGAAATTAAAAATATGGCAGTCATTACATATTCTGGTGGACTTATGAATACAAGGACCCAACATAATTCCTGTTCACACCAAATACAAAATTGACTTGAATTTTAATGACCACAAGAATGGGTTCAAATATTTAGCCAGAAGATCTGCAACTTCCTTTTCAGATAATAAGCAGCAACACAAATAGGGGTAGATTCTTCAATATGAATTCTAGCTGTAAAGTATGTCTGAGTTAAATAACTTCTAAAGGAAATACAGTTTGGAATGGTTTTGTAGTGAACGACCTAAAATATACAAATGTAAGCCTGTAGACCATAAGCCAGAAAGGCAGGATGAGAGGGTCTCTGTTTTGGAAACCAGAGATTGTTTGTTGTAAAAGCATTTAGAGAGTTAGAAGATGCCTAGTCCAGATCTGAGGCAGGATAAAGCTGACTGAATAGGTTAACATGAGCATAAACATTTCCCTGACTTCATTCTGTCTCTCAATCTCTGCACAATCAGTGAATGTTTCAACAGTCTCAGTGTAGCTGTTGGAAATATATTCAATATAGTGAGAGTAAGATAATACCAGGAAAAATATTGCAAACCTGAATTAGGTGCCACTTTCCAGCTAGCTTTTCTTACTGCACGAGTGTGTTTTTGCACTTACCACTATGGCATATAATTTGTATTGCTTAGAGATAAACTGCTAAGATTGATTATTTAACAAAACAAGGGATGTATTACGGATTTGTCTAGAGAGGATATGAAAAACCTCTTATGCCTCTTCTTTATATATTTTATTGTTTTTACCCTCCAAAGAAGTAGTACTTTGCTAATATTTGGGGAGGGAGGAGGAAGATTGTAGTTCCCCATAACGAAATTTACACTGCAAACCATTGTAGCAACTTGAACAGAATAAGTCAGTTGTTCCTGGATGAAAATGTTTCTCACTCTTAAATCTCTAGCTGAAGCTCATTTGACAAACCTATTATAAAATGAATAAATGTAGCTCTGTGTGATTTGTCCATTGTCAACATGTTAACACACTTTATTTGAAGGTAGATTGATGAAGGGTGGCTGAAGGAGTTTACCCTCCTGAGTTAAAGAATAGAAAACCCTTTTTTCTTAGCATTTCTCTTTTTTTTCTTAGAAGTTCACAAGAGTAGATATACAATTATCCTCGACTTGCTGATGCAAAGGAACAGAGCATTTAGTTTCTTGTCACTGTCTCTGAAATTCCTAAAGGTACAATTAGCATTTCATTTGACATAATGTTGAAAGGTTCATAGATTGATCTTCCCTAAAATGCAGCAAGAATTTTTTGAAATGCAAATTTTGACATTTATTAACTTTTATTCCAGATCTGTTTATAGACTGTAAAACTGTGCATACATTTAACTCAAAGAAGCTAAAAGGACAATGTTTAGGTGGATACTCTGTGTTATAATAAAAGTCTATTTTATTGTTTCAACAATGAAATTTTTATTATCAGAGATTTATGATATCAGCACAGCAGTTTTTACTGCATGATTCACAGTGTTTTTATAGATGTATATTCAACAAAACAAGGAGAGAAATTGTACTGCAGTGCTCTCTCTCAGGAGTGCATTTCCCCATTGAAATAATGTCAGCAGTTTTCCACCTTCAAAGCCCTATGTTTTCGAATCAATTAACAATTCTAATTGTGCTGGAACAGTTGTTCACTTTGCTTGGCAAATGGGACAGGAAACATTATTTCCTTTCTTTGCCTAAAATGAAGACTTTAATCTTCTGAACCATATTTAACATATAAAAAAACACGCAACTGAAAAGTTAGGCAGTTTGGAAACTCACTCAATTGTAAATGTTGTTTTTCTCAGTGTGCAGGCCTTGGTAGAAGAATGGAGCAAGAGCACTACAGTTTTCCCTCTGGGTGCCAGCAAACCATCTTAGAATTCATTCTGAATATTTCAAGTGAGATTTGTATCTATTTGGACAGCTGTAAGAGTTATTGCTTTTGCAAGATGGTAAAACAAACACTGATTCCAACTGAACTAGTGATACCAGAATGCAGATCTGTATCGTGTTACACAGGGCTGACATAAAGTAAGTAATACAACATGCCAGAGCCAAGACTTAAAGGCCAAATTTACATTCCATTTTATTTATATACATATATATTGTGTGCCTGGATAGGGGCATAGTGAAATATATAATTACTGTGACTTCATGCAGAGACTAACATCCGACAGTTAAAATAAATACTCTGGTTTCTTCTGCAAACCCCAAAGCAACTTACCAGATGGGCAAAATAATATTACCCCATTTAACAATTGAACAATCTCGTGGTGTAACATAGAATCATGGAACAAGGCCTTTTGAGGAGTAAAGAAGTGAAGGATCGAGCAGCTGAACATCATGCAAAATGCCCCATGCTAAACAAAATTAGAATCTTCTAAAAAACCTATATGTGCAAGTACAAATTTAAGGTTGTATCTTTTGGTAACACATTTGCATTACTCAGAAGGTCACAAAACCGAGAATTATGTGTATTGTTCATACCAAGAGAAGTACTCAGTACAGATTATCTGTATGAAGGATCTAGTGAGCATTAACATGTATATTCACCTCAGACCAAACCTTCTGCAGGAACTTGCCAAGAATATGGTCAGATCTTGTGCATGAAACACCTGGGTGGTTAGAAGATAATTTTTACCACAAGTGTGGCCATGTCTTAGTGCAATATAAGCAGTCTTCACACACATAGCAATGATACATGTTTCTTACTCAGATCAGTTAAAAGAAAGTGCTATAACAAAGTTTTGACTCCTATAGTTGATTTTTTTCTTTCACTGATTTTCTGTGGAGTTATTTAAATTTCTTCACTATTTATTTCTTTGCTTGTGTGATGGTGCATTTAGACGGGAGGTCAAAGTAAAAATAGCAGAAAACTTTTAGGAATTAATTAGGAATTCAGGGTCTAGAGTTGAACTTATTTGAGTACACAGAGATTACACAATATTTTCCTACTTCTTCCTCTGTTTAATACTGATGCAATTGTTGTGCACCCTCATCACTAAACTTAATTGCTCACTGCTGAGATGGACAATACTTTTTTATTACACAATTTTAATTATTCACTGATGAGGAAACCATCTCATTTGTTGCATCTGCTAGAGGAGTGGCATCATGCAAACATATCAGTGCTATTCTAACTGTCATGTTTCAGATTCAGAGCCTGAAACCTGACCCAAACCAGAGTGAAAGCCAGATGATACTCATCAGAAACTATGGTCCCCTTGGGGTGGTGAAGAAAAGGCTCTGAGAAACAGGTGGATAATGGTCAGTACCTGCCATTCATGAAATTATAGTATTATTTGGCATGGATTTAGCTCTTTTTGTCTGCCTTATCATCATACACCTCTCTGCCAAGCTTGATATCAATTCCCTATCTTGTAAATGATTAATTAAGCCAGACATTATTCAGGATTCTTAGTCACTGTGACTACAGCACAGCATCTAAATTCAAGAAAACCTGCCTGCCATCCAAGGCTGCCAAATCTTCACTTTTTCTGTCCTCTCAATGGTGATGAGTAGTCATAACACCTAAACTAGGTAATGACAGGAGACAATATTAATGTGATTTGCTCAGTGATTTTGTCTAAGCCAATAGCAGAGATTACAGTAGAACACAGATACGCATGTGCCACTGCAGATGGATGTTTCACCCTGGGTGACCATACTTTTGGAGCAGTATTAGTCCTGAGAATTGACTTAAGCACCTAAATTAAGACTTAGGAGGAAATAAAATCAAAACAACAGTCTTAGTATTATTTGTTGCTTACTGGGCACCTTGATTTACTATTTTTCAAGAACAGCAGGAGACATACTATGATGTCCTAGTTCCTGTCTAAGATGGCTTTTCATTTCAGAAATGGAGCCTGCCTTTAAGCTTCCTTGGGGCTCCACTCAGTGGGTTTTCATACTGATTTTGTCCTAGCACGACCAAGTTCCCCACAAAATACAAGGTAAATCTTGCTCTCCATGAAAAAGAATGGTGTTTCTCACGTCTGCTAGCTAGAGTATTCATACAGGTGAACCCTGTTCCTTTACATCCTCCTAGGAGAAGGTTCTAGTCAACAGAACTGTAGCATTTCTTAACACCTCTGCTGAGTGTGAATGTTTAGGGCACCTTTTTCAGTGGGAGAGCCCTGTGGTTCTTGTCCCTACTTGTAGTTACATTGCTGAGTTTTGCATTCAATGCCAAAAAGCCAGATAATTTTGAGGACAGAACCTAGAATCACTAAGCAGCCCTTGTCACCAGGCTAGAAAGCCATATTCCTAGCTTGCTTTTCTTTTCTGGTCCAGCTAATATCAAATCCACCTTGGCACAGTAAAGCATATCTTATGATTAGGTTAAAACAAGCGCAATTTCTTCCAATATGTATTTACCTTTCAAGACAGAAACTTTTACAACAGATCTGTAAAAAAATTTCTGTCTTAAAGCTTATATTTTTCCTGGTTTCAGTCAGGTGGTGTAATACATTCCGTTATCCCTTTTTTACAAACATTGTTTTTTTCTTTGATAATTTCTTAGGAAGGCTGAACTATGCTCCTTCCCCAGAGCAGATATGTTCTCTTAAATAAAAGATAACAGCAGAGCAAGCTTCAGTACTGAATCCTTGCTGTCCACACTGCTTAACTCTCAGTTCATACCCTACTTATGCTGCCTGCAGGGTAAATCAACCCTAGTCCTATAAAATCTGCCACTCAGAGCCTTGTGGCCTCAAAGCCAGGGACTGGTCCTTGGCCCTTTTTCATTTACTGGTATAGATACACCCAGACTAATTGAGTGCTTTATCATGCGAAATAGTTTCGAGAAATATGCTATGTTGCTAACATACCTACAAAGAGGTATCTTTTTCTTATAATAGGAAAGGAAGACATTATTAAATTCTGTGAGGAAAAATATAGAGGAGCTTTTCTTCAAAAATCAGTTTTGCAGTGTGGATTCTTAGGTGGCAAAGTGCCTTTCCAAAGTCCCCAGTGAGACATGAAACTTCGTCTGACTATTGTCACTGTTGTTTCTCACTTAAACTTCTTTAGTTGTTGTGGGTGTCTCCCTTCAAGAGATGAGAGTATCTCAGGTACCTAATGTGATATTACAAATTCTGTTCTGGAGATAGTGCTAAAGGTTAGGAAATACGATATCTGTCTCTGTCCTTTGCCAAACTTAATGTTGTCACAGTTTGATCCCCGAACAGGCCTCCTTGACCATGAAGCTGCAGCTTGTACAGAACCTGCCTCTCATTTGCACCTCTGGAGAAGAACAAGCTCTTCACTTCTCGTGTGCTGCAAAGTTTATTTACTTTACTGCCAATTCTCAAACATCTGTGAGGAGATTATCTGGGTTATGGATTATATGTGTCATGCTTTAAAAAAAAAGGAAATCCTTCTCTGACCTCATTCCATGCTTATAGTCTCATTCTTAAAAAGTAAATATACTGAACAGAATGTGCTAGCATTTACTACATGTGTGTTTTATTTTATCCACGCTTAACTTTATTTGGTTATCACATCCCCTCCTCTCTCGCTGTTCTTGGAGAGTTGCAAGTATTTATGCTTGAAATCTGCTGCTATAGAGTTAAATGAAGTTTCTTATCTGAAGTACCATGAACACTGTAAAAAACTGTAAAAACAGTCACCATGATTTGGGGTGGCTTATTCTTGACCAATCTTTGCCCTCTTCAGTGTGTAACTCATTCCCGCTACTCCCCTTTTTCCTATTCTTTATACCTGTGAGCAATTGATTTCTTTTGATAGGAGGTTTGATTGATGTTGTCTTGGCTAGATACCTGAGCTTTTCAAATTTTTTTTAGATGTTTTTAGTGTTTTGTACCATAGTAATTGTATCACACTTAAATATTATAGGCACCTGAGACAAGAGTAAATAAATTAAGTATGGTATGAAATGTTATCCTCCTCTGTTTTTCTTTGTGTATTTTGGTTTATTTAATGAATAGCTTGCATTTTTCAAATTATACTTGTTAGGTATTTAGCATAATAATAAATTGGGGATTTCTATCCTGAATGTTATTTATTTTTATACTAAGTATTGTATGACACTTATTCCAACTAAATTGATTATTTTTCCTGTCATTTATTATACTTCAGTGTAACTGAGATAAAATTTATAACAATATGATGACATCTTGCTTATTGATCTTATTTTAATCCTTCCGATTTGTCTTAAAATATGGAATTAGAAAAATTATTCGTTTACACTTTGTTACCAATACTTACTGCCACAAAGTCTTATCTAATGAAAAAAAATTCATCTTCTTTTATGGAATTTTAGACTCTTAACATCAATTCAGCAACTGCGTTTCTGGACCTCATATACAAATATGCATGTGCCTTTAAAATTCAGATTAAAAAATATCAAATATTCAGGAGAATAAAGCATGAAACGTGATATAACCGGTCCACATTTTGTAAGACCTCTCAGAAGAACTACAATGGTTACTTGAATAATGATTGCATTAGTTATTAGATTAGAATTAAAAAAAAAAAGATTAAAAACTTGTGATTAGATATATAGTAAATGTTTTTTAACTCAGTTGAAGCTAATTTGTATTTCTGTTAAATAGAACAGAGTTTATGGCATGTTTATAACAACTGAATTTTTTTTCTATTATTTTCTCTATTTTGCCAGTTTATTAGAAGACTAAGGTAGTAGTTTTCATGGTTTAATATTCATACTCCACATGTTGCAGAGCAACTGCGCATCAAAAAAATAATTTTTTATTAAATCACATAAACATATTTTCAGCGTCATACCTAGGAATAGAGACTTGAAATTCTGACCCCAAGATCTGATACAGTACACCCTGTAGGAAACAGTAGTCACTACACATTATTTTAAATGAATGGGCTTGTTTTTCCTTTTAAGAGTACTCTGAATACAATCACAAAGCGTTTTCATTTCATCCATTTTAATGGTTGAAAAACTGAGGCAGAATATTAGAGCAAGAGAAGTGCCCAAAGGCAGCGAGGAGCTGGTTTTGATACCATAACCGCGATACCAGGGAAAATTGTGTTCAGCATCTCTGCAGTGAGCTCAGCAGCGTCATCCAACTTCCTTGCTTTTCCCACAATCCCTTTGTCAGGCTTTTGCGGGGGCTGTTGCCTGGGCTTTTTTTTGGATGCAGCCACAAACTCAGTGTTTGTTTGTGAGAAATCTTGATAACAGTGAGGGGATTTTTCAGTTGAATTGCTTTGCTGACTATTAATTCTGTTATTTTACAAGTATGTTCAGATGTATGTAGGGAATTTGATTGGTAGCTTGTACTAAAAAATCAAACATTCAACAATCTTTTTTGTTTTTTTTCTCACTAATCATGCAAAATTTTAATCATGTAATTATGGTATTATGTAAAGGTTAAAATGTCAGTAAATAAAAGTACAACATTCCAGTACTTTACTAAATTGGGGGAGGAGGAGTGTCATTCATGGTCCCTTCAAAACTCTGCAAGGGACAGGAGTAAGTGCAGGAAGGATGTGAAGAACCAGTGAATTTGCTTGGAAGACATTTTCTCAGAACTACTCCTTCTTGGATGGCTTCTATGTTATAGAGTACTGATTTAGACTGTGATCCAAGAAATATTCGCAAGTTTTCCTTCATTTATTGAAGAAAACTGGCTAAATTTCATAAATTTAGCCTGCTTGCAAGGATTTTCTGGTTTAAGCCTTCTGAGGGATGGCTTTATCATGGAAACAGTGAGACCTTTGTTACTTTTTTTCCTTCATTTTTAGATCCACCAATGGTACTAAAAGAGGTATTACAGGAAAGTTTAATGAGAAAATACACTAGTCCTTATAAAAATCTAGATATGTTAAATTTTCGTTTACTGCTTTGTTTGAACTCAGTTGTGTATTATCTTCCTCCATTATTAAGCGCTAGTTACTGCCAAAACATCTCTGGAGATAGATATATAGATATATATAATGAGGCCACATATAACCATTCACTACTGAATTATTGTGTGTAACAGGAGCACGGAAACTTTGCACCTGTCGGTTCTGGCTGATTTTCAAAATTGTGTGCAAGTGTCAAAAAAACGACCTGCCAGTCTGTGCTAGTGATTAAGGTCCCACTCAGATACTTCAGCGATTTTTAAAGGGTGTTTATCCTTGAAGGGTTATTTCTGTATGAATCTGTCCATCTCATACCCAGCATGTGAAAGGTTTACTGTCTGAATTAGGCATAAAATGATAGCTCCAATGACAGTAGCATAGCACTGTCCATTTTGCGGCTAGTTTGAAATTGCACAGAATGAAATACTGGCCCTATTGAAGTCAGTGTGAATTTTATAATGGACTTTCAACCTAAATTATTTCTGTTTATTAACTGTATCCACTGATGACCTGTATTAAAATAGCTGGGTGTTTTTTATGGGGACCAAGCTGTTCCCTGAGGGAGCAATGCACTTTTAATAACTTTAAGCACCAAAGGCACGTGCCCAGGCTGGGCTTCCTAAATCCTGTGTAGGTCATGGGGAGAGAGATGGGATTCACGGTCTTCTCAAGAGGATGATTCAGAACACCTGCATTAACCTTTTTTCAAAGTCTCCTCTGAAGAACTGTATTTCTCTTCAAGTTTGTAGAACATACAGTGAGCCTGAGAAGATCACAGACCTCAGTCAGATGCTGAGGTTAGACCATAGAAACAGTATCATCAGACAGGGCATTTTGGCTGTGTTTTGGGGGACGTCGCATGGCAGGCAAAGAGCCATCCTCTGTGTCTGTGGAGAGATGAGCAACAGTAATGGCCCAATGTAATAACCGTTACTGCAGCTTGAAAAATAGGATTAGTCCATTTTCTCAGCTGAGGATGGGAAACCTATTGCATCCAGAGAGAAAAAGACAGAAGAGCTAAATGAAGGTCAGTGTCTTCTCCTCAACCTCATTTCTTTACTTGGCAGTCTGAGAGAAGCCATGAAATTAAGTTCAGCGATATGCTGAGAACAGGTTCTAGTGAGGATGGTGAGGCCTCTACAGTACATTGCAGATATTCCAAAAAAAAGCATTTGTGCATATGTATTTGCAATAAAGACAGTTATGACAGTTACACAGAAGCCAAATGTTCACCTAACCTGCTACTGATCTAACCACAGCATACTATGATAGTGTAACAGTTACTGCATATACTGAGGTCTATTCAAAGAATTCAGCGCCAGAAGCATTTAAAATCAATATTCATTTAAAGCAGGGATCTCTGTAAATGCAATCTGCATGCAGTAGGAGGCATAAACTCCTGACAGAAGCTTTCAGATTCTGACAATGCTTGAAACATCTGGGAATGCTACACAGGACCACAGTTAAGAACCACTCATGAGGTGCTTAACGCTGACCAATCCTATTTCGGTAGCAGAAAGAGACAAAAGCACGAACCTCGTCTCCCTCACACCTTCCTCTATACTGGACAGGAGTTACGTATTTAAAAGAACAAATAAATGCAGAGACACTGGGTGAAATTATGCTTGCTCTGAATAGGTGAAGGGTTCACTCCTTCAGCTGACTCCTATTTCATCCTCAAGAGATGTTTGGGTGTTGTGATTTCTTTTATGCCTTTTTTTTAAAGTAGAAGGGTCTTTTTTGGCTTTCTTTCTAAAGAGGAGGAGCAAGCTACATACATCTGTGATTCTGTGATTCTGTGATATAAAATCAAGAGCCTATGAGCTGAAAGAAGCAATGGATTTTTCCCATCACTTTCTCCTAACATGGAGAATTGTGTTGAATCATTATTTTTTTAGCTGCATATATTCCTCAACATGCAGCTTGTTTCTTTGGGCTGTGCTCTTATTTCTAAAATCTGATATAGCTTTTGCAGCACTTCTTGTAGAGTTTTGTGGGAGAGCGGCTTGGTCAGATTTATGCTGACTTCTTTCTTCACATGCTAAAATGATATAAAATAAAATGAAGTACAAATATGTTTTACAAGGCGGATTTCAGAATTTTTGAAAGTGTTGCACCTGTAACACAGACTTTAACCATGTTCTAGACACAAATAATAGAAATCATTTAAAGTCTCTGCTTACAAATTTCCTTTAGAAGACATTTGCTGATTATACCTGACGTGTTTTTCTATGTCACTGCAAAGACAAAGCAAATGCTGATTAGAGCAATTAAAACTTTCCTTTGTTTGCAGAAAGAGATGTATCCAGATACGGCTTTTTTCTTTGTAGACATCTTAATAAGCACCAGCAGATTGAAATGAAATCTGTCATCAGTTATATTTTCTCTTAGACTGTCTACTTCACAAACATATTAAGAAAGATTTGTTACCAGAGCTTCCTTATATGTTTTCTATTTGTTGTTGTAAAATGGTAAATGTTGAAATAACACTAGATCCATCAATCTGATAATATAATGCAATACATCTGACAGCTGAAGAGAGCAAAAAATGTAATGACTTATATAGTATTTGGAGCAGTGTATTTTTTTGTTGTTATGGTTTTCTTCAAAAGCACAACTGTGCTGTTTGGGTGTCTGCCACCACGGAGGGATATAAAGCATTGTGGATGGAGGATTCAGCTTTAGCAGAATATAAATTAACTGCCGTGTAAATATAAACATCAATTAAGTTCTGTCACTTGTTAAATATTTATTTACTAAAATGATTTAAACAGAAAAGCTTGCTGAGGGGAATATTGTCTGCTTCTATCTATACACTGCTAGTACTTCTTAGGAGCCTGCTTTGTTTCTATTGTTTCTTTATTTATAATCTCTTAAGTATGGTTGCAGAGGTTGCTATTTCAAGCAGCTGAAAATTTAAGGTGCATTTCTCACCAATATTGAGCGGAATTAGGCATGTAACTCCCATTAATGCTTACGGGAATTAAGCAGATAAATACCTTCTTGCATTAGTGGATAAGTGGACTCCCATTTTCTAAGGTGACGCAGACTTCATCTGTGCAGCTGGAACATGGTTGTACATTACAAGATCAGAGCAGTGCCTAGATATGGAGGGGAAAAATAAAACATCTGCAATCTGTCTATTTAGTCTGATTATCTCATCAGAATAAATTGTCAATAGCTTTCAAAGGGTGGTTAGGTTTACACAAACTCATAGGGAAATTTTGTTAAGTTGCATAGTCTTCTTCCACTCCTGGTTACATGATACAAAAAAAGAGATACTTATGACGCTCAGTAGTCCTTCATTTCTTTCTCATATTAAGATCATTATTCAAAAATGGGTTTCCTTTCACTTCTATTGTCATAAAATAAGTACTTCAGAATAAAGTTTCATGAAATAGAATTTACAGAATGAGTAATTTATACCACTGAAATATCCACATCATCATTTTTCTTTCCTGAAATACTAATTCTGTTACCCTCATTTGCTCTTTGTGTTATGCTGGATCCCATATTTATTTGGCTAAGTCAGATGGAAATTATTTCAGTAAGAACCTGGATATTTTTAGGAAATATCAATAAGAAATGCAGAAAAAGATCTAGTCCTATTCTGGAAATAGAAATTGGTCAGAAGCAAATGCTGTCCCACAATGAAACTTTCTGATTGATGCCTTAACTTTATTTGAGATTAGGCTTAAAATATAGAATGCTTCCATCTGATGTATAAAAATGAATGAGGTCAAATACAAAGACATAAGAAGACACTGACAAGTTCTAAACAAGCATTAAAATGTTAAACTTCATGTGTGGAAAACCAGTTTTCTGGAGCAGTGTGGAAATTTTAAAAGGCTAATCAAATTGAATTATTTCAAGACTAGGCATATACCTGCTCCTAAATTTATTTTTTAAAGATTTTTTAAAGTACAATTAGTCATGTCCACACAGAACCAAACTAGTACTTACAAACCACACCAAAAACTTTCAGTGGTCATTGTTAAAAGAGTCCAAGTGGTAGGTGCCTAACTGCCATAAATACCAATTCCCGAAAGTTCATTTTGCATTCCCATCTAAATTTTCAATAATGATAGTAATCACACAAACCATCTCAAAATCCTAATCCAATGCCTTATCAGTGCATTCATAAAATGAAATGCTGATGCAGCACATTCTATTTAATTGAGATACACTTAAACTAGGAAGTCCGCTTAATCAGGACGTCTCCCTGGGAACAATTTAAGTCCAATGATACTTAATGGCAATGACTACTGCTTAATGGGGATGGCAATTCTCTTTAATTGAGATTTCTTCCAGTGATGTAGTAGTTTATAGCTGTACACTTTTAAATAACTTAAACTAATTTTGTTATGTTTTATGTTTTAGTAAATGTATTTTAAGTAAATGTGATGAATTGCATGGAATAACACTTGAAAAATGTTAGTGTCTGTAGCAAACAAGGGCTTATAGCATTAAAAAGTCTATCTGGCATAAAGCAGAAGGAGATATGCTAGATATGTGTTTAACTGAAAACAGTAGGGTTAGAGGAAAACAAAAGTTTGTCCTGTGGGTTTTGGGAGGGGGTTGTTGTGTGTGTGAAACCTGTAAAACAAGGAGTTTTAGTGGAAGAGGGCTCCAGAGTTCAGTTTTGAGTCTTGATCCGTGTCTTCTGAACCTTTGAGTGTCAAAAGATGGAGAAGCAAACGAGCAAGAAGTGCAACGTAACAACAAGGACATAGGAGTCAGCACAAAAAAAGCAGCAGATACAGCACATCCACCATGTGCTTATTGTGGAGGACAGGAGGAGAGATTTCTAAGGTGTCTTTGTGGATGTTCCTCTCATATATAAGATGTGCCATGAAAGAAAGCAAGAAGCAATATGTTCAACATGTAGCTATTCAATGAAGACCAGTGTGCAACAGAAAGGAGATCAACCACCTGAATATTGTGTAGG
>NW_010209154.1:65639-68702 GCF_000695765.1 Mesitornis unicolor
AGGATGGATGTTAAAGAGAGAAAAAGGGAAAAGGGTCCAGATCCTACTCAAGACTAGCCACATCTTTAACCACATCATGAAATTAAAACAGAATGTAATGTGTCTCTCATGGGTACCTAATCTAGCAGCTGCACTGAATTGCTAATGAGCACTATACTTGATCTGCATGAAAGGCCCCATCACCTACACTATGAAGTATGTGCATGCTGAAAAGGTAGGTGAGATTATTATCATTGTACAAATAGTTGAGGAGCATAACCATTAAAGCTTAACAGGACTACTTGTGCACACCAAAGCTTTGTAGCCTTCGTATCCAGAACGTAACTTGGGATATGGAGCCACATAGACCCAAATGTGAGTCAGTAGGTTTTTGTTAGAGCAGCTCAGTCATAGAATGCATTTGTACAACAGGGAAGTTCAATGATATGTTTAGGTGAAGAGACAGGCTACTGTTATGCAAAGAAAGGCTTACAAGGATATAATGTTGAAAGAGGGCTTCTCTTCTGGGAGACAAGTAGACACCAACATTGCAGGAGGAATTACTAATTTTGAAAAAGCACTTTTTCTGCAGAGGACTCTGCATACTGAAGAAATATTGCACAGCTGCAACAGTTGGTAAGCATATTCATCAGCTTTAAATATAACCTGCTTAAACCTTTTAAAAACATTTGAGTAAATACAGTGTTTTTATGACAGTAGAGTTGTGTGGCAAAGGAAGTCATATTGCTGTCATGTTTCACAGCTCTGTTTGCATATAGCTCTGCAAATTATGCTTAGTTTTATCTTCCACACCCTGTTTCTTACCGTGTCCATCCTAGAGGTTATAATGAGACTGCAGGTCATGGCAGATTTAGTGTGCTTGCTTTATGATGTGCGGGATAACAAAGAAACTTGATATGGTCTTTAAAAAAGGAAAAATACAATTGTGTTTTGCTTAATACCATGCTTCCTTCCACTATTTCCTGTTTGATAGCTGCAGTGCAAACTCTCAGAGGTGGAATTTAAAATATGACACTCAGTCAAGGCTACAAAAATTCTGAATAATCTGTAGCAAATCAACAACTTCCATATCATCAGTAAAGGAAGGTGGTTCAGACTTGTTGAACCCTAGTTATTATAGGCTTGAACAACTCCTGATATAGAGGAGAGATATGCATGATTATGCAGGCAAGCACAAGTTAAGTAAGGCTGACTCCTGCTCACTGCAAATCTAATTGACAATTTTGTTGCCCTTCTCCAGCTATTTAAGAAGAGTAGTGAGGTCAATGGTAATGACATGTCTCATGGTTGGAAAATGCCACCCACTTGGTTTCTTTTTACAAGGCATTGACTTCAAACGTGTACACTAAGCTTTGCTACAACGAAAGAAGATTTTTAAAGAGCCTTGAGTGAATTTTCTGCTTGTGAAAGGTGATGGGCTGACAGCTGCAGAGACTGACATGCTCTGTTTTCACGGAGGAGGTGCTGTACCTTTGTATTCCTTATTTCAGTATTATATTGCCAGTTCAGGGTCGACGTCCTTATGTTTACATATATACTTCAAACTTGACCTTCTAGGGTCATTCCTAGGCTGAAAGTCTGTATGTCTTGACTAGTTCTGGAGACTTATTAAAAAGGCCTTAATTTATGACATTTGCCATGATTGTTAACAGGTTTTTTAATATTGCTCATTTTAAAGAAATAAGAATAGTTTTCTTACTGTGAACATCATATTTTTAACAGAAGTGAAGCAGGATAACAACAGAAATAGGACAGAAATTATGCAGTCAAGCCTTCCATCTGTGTAAACAATTCTCAGAACTAATGCACTTGAAAAAAATGAGTCTCCTACTGCCCTATAAGCCATGAAAGATCCTTGACATCATATAGTATAAAATTCTGTTTATTAAGTAAGAAAGAGACTGAAGCAGAAACAGTTTCTCTGATGCCAAAAAAAAATAAACAAAATATGTCAGTTATGCTTCAGATATTAATAAGACTTTCTGGAGAATATTCATTAACTGATTTCTGTATACACTTAGCAATATTTATAAGCCAGAATTTTACCACCGTACGGCATCAGAGGAATGGATTATTACTAGTTTGTTGAAACTAGACCCAGGTAGGGGTGACTTACGTGTACTTTGTTGCTATTTAACATACATGAAGAAGATAAAAAATTAAGGTGGTATTTTTTCCCCTAGTCCAAATGCTTTAATGATAAAGAGTTAAAAATTGATCTTTCAATAGTTGTCTTAACGCCTAAATAACTTTGGATTCATTGCTTATGGAGATATGACAGACACAGAGTACTTCCTCTACAGTAAGGTCAGACTCTGATGGATTCCATATTCTGGCACTTTGGATCCAGCTGGCACTCAAGTGTTCATGAATCTTATGGATTAGGAACCTATTTTTTCACCACTGGCTGTCTGCAACCATACAGTGTAGTATTGTCCTTCAAAGAACACTAGACAGTTTATGAGCAGTGGTGATGAACTCTTTGTATTTCTTCTTAAAGTACATATTTTATGAACATTTACTAATATACAACCCTTTCTCTGGAAATTAAATTTAGCTCTAGACTATACACTTACATGTAGGTGTGCAAAGACATATGGTTATGTGTAAGCTAAGTGTCTGTGAAAGCAATGATGGAATCTAAAAAGTGGCCAAATGCAAAGGCTGGCAAAACATAAGTGTCTAGTACTAGTGACAAGTGGTGTCCCTCAGGGGTCTATACTGGGACCAGTGTTGTTTAATATCTTCATCAATGATATAAATAGTGGGATCAAGGGCACCCTCAGCAAGTTTGACACCAAGCTGACTGATGCAGTCGACCATCCAGAGAGACCTGGACAAGCTGGAAAAGTGGGCCCATGTGAACACCAAGTTCAACAAGGCCAAGTGCAAAGTCCTGCAGCTGAGTAGGGGCAATCCTCATTATCAGTACAGACTGGGGGATGGTGTGATAGAGAGCAGCCCTGTAGAAAAGGACCTGGGGGCACTGGTGAATGAAAAGCTTGACTTCAGCCAACAATACAAGCTCACAGCCCAGAATCACAGAATCACAGAATCACAGAA
>NW_010209155.1:0-3370 GCF_000695765.1 Mesitornis unicolor
AACCGAGCGATTCTGTGTGTGATTCTGTATGCTTGCATAGGTGAAGTGGCAGTTAAGTGTAATATTTGGAGGGAAGGGGATTATAAAGACATAACAAAGGCCATTACTGTCTCATACATTGAAGGCTGGTGCAACTCTGCAAAATTAGGAGGAAAATGTGTCCGAAACTTTGACTTTAGTAGGAATGCTTACATTAAATTATGATTTACAGGACCAGATGCTGTATTTTTGCATGTTTCTTTCTCAACTCTTAAGCCTGAGAACGGTTAAGCTTGAACTATGTGGAGAAGAGAATGCTTCTTCCTAAATCACTCATCTGGGAGACATTCACTTCTGCCTTTCTGTTGAATATTATACTAATAACAGCATTTTAAAATACTTAAGTTTCTTGCAGTTCTCTTTCTGGGCCAGAGGTGTTCTAGTTTCATACTGACTTTTTTATGCTGTGTACGTAGAAAGCTCCAAGTCATATTGCTCCAAGTCTTTTTCCAATCCTGAGGAAGAGGATTTTTGATTAGAAGATGGAGAATGAATTTGTTGGTTTTTTTCTAGCTTGCATTTCTCTACTCTGAAAACTGGATTGTTTGGAGTTGCAGAGTATATTTTTAAGCAGCTTCAGGAACTGTATGTAGTATGAAAAGATTGCAGTTCTTTTGTGAACCTCTCAATCATAATCTATATTTTTCTAATTTAACTGTTGTCAAACAAGAGTGCTTGATCTGCTGTGATCAGCTCACTTATGGCAATGTAATTTGAAAGTGACAGGCCTAGCTAATTATTCTTGCCTGTGCATGTTTACATAACACGTAGGTACCTCAAGCACTCTAGTTGTAGACTTTTTGCCTTCGGTATGTCTGTACTGTGTGACTAAGACCTCCCCATTCATAAACAGCAGGCTGTGTCCTTTCTCCTCAATTGCCCTAGGTTGAGATAGACCATTTTCTTCTTGCAGTAGGCCAAACCCCTTCTCCTAGCCTGGTAGCTGTTTTCTTATAACCTCTTTCAGTTAATTGGTGTGAAGACTTTCACATGCTTGTGACTTAAGTTCTTATAAAAACAAACAAACGTCTTCACTGCTACTTGCTCTTATAGCTGAAAGATTTGAAATAGCAGCAGTTTTAAGTAAAAATTACCAAATAGATGTCAGCCTGCTAAGGAAGGCCTTGCTTTAATCTTCAAAGCCCATTCTACCATGCTTTCTGTGGTAGCTTTGTTGAAGAATATTTCTATGCCTGACATCTTTGAGACAACCGTCAGCATTCACTGCGAGCACTGGATGATTGCTGAGCATTGATTGGAGTGGATGCAGCCCAGGATAGAGATATACAGTTGCTATTGCCCTGGATTCCAGGAACAGTCTCCAGCAACTTAATGCTGCACTGAAGACCTCTATAAAAAAGGTGACATGCGTTTATTGACAGCACTACAAGAAGGAAGCAAAATTACTACTGGTATCTGCTGTGCATCAGAACTTATCTTGATGCATCATGCTTTCCCATCCTCTTTTATGCTTCCTCAGTCTCTACAGAGCCTGGATTTTGAAGATGGGAGAAAATGGTGTGAGCGAACGTACGTACGTTTATGTGTGTGTGTGTAGGGCAGGAAATTAAGTCAACGCTGAACAGGCAGAGAATGGTTGTCTGTCAATACTGTACCAAAAAAGAAGTCCATGTTGCTTGTGTGATTTTTATGAAAATGTGCATTTGGATGATGTATCTTGAACAACTTAATTTGTTGGTCAGTAACTTCATTGATGCAATCCACTAAACTTTCTTACTCTTTCTTAACTGTCATTTTCCCCTTAAGGCTGTCACAGCACGTATTGTTCTCAGGAATTATGTCAGTTTTATATGCAGAAACCAAGCTTGAGAAACTCTTGTTTTTCAATAGTATAAACTCCTTGAACACTATATCAGACATAATTTTATAGTTGCTCTCAAAGCAAAATCTTGATGGTCTCCTACTCCACATGTCTGTTTCCCAAATAGTTCCCAAGTAATTTCCTGTTACATGTGGTAAGGTCAAAACTGCCAGCTCATGATTGCTTTGTATTTTCTAATACCACTTTTTGGAGGAAACTTTAGAAACAAGGTCAGATGTCTCTGAAATTTTGCTTTCCACAGATGAAATCTTCAGAAAGGAAGTTGTTTGTTTTGTTTTGTTTAAATAGCCATCATAAGACTGCTGTTGACTATACTTGCGTAAACTGTCCTCTGCATGTGTAACCTGTCAACTGCATCCCACTGATATAGTAAAACACAAGTAAGGCCAAGCTGTTTGGTTGAAAAATTTAATGAGAGAGCTGAAGAACTGGAAAGGTAACACTGTGCAGATACTTGTAATAATCTTCACACAGCTTTTTTTTTTCTTTTTTTTTTTTCTGTAACTCCACTTCCAGAGGGGCAGTTTCCTATTGCTTGACTATGCTGTATTTGTAGTAAATTTTGTAGTTAATTTATAGTAAATATGTGAAAATTTCCTAGCCAGTGTTTTAAAAATGAAGGATATCTATACCATGCTGTTTTGTAAAATTTTTCAAAGTTTCCAGCTCCATTAAACATGATGAAAGCTGCTTAGAGTTAAGGACTTTTGAAGCATATTTCTGCTTTATAAATTGCCAGTATACAACTTTTTTTATTTAAGGGTTCCTAATTCTCAGAAACATTGGCAAATAAGAAAGTAAGATTCTGATTCTGTCAAATATGCAGTAGTTCAAATTGTCAAATCTGGCATAAGATTTTGGTAACCAATTAGGGCATATCAGAGGTACTAGTTTCTAAGCTCCATATCCAGCTGATTGCTCAAATCTTCCAATTACTGTTATGTGAGTTCTTTGTGGAAGGAAAATTGTCTAGAAGGAAGGACTGCCCATATGAAAGAGATTTTTAATGTCTAGAAGCTTGAAGAATCTAAATTATGACCAAGTTTCTACTGCATTATCTATTTATTTCCTCACCTTGTATTGCTTGTTCAGTGTATTGTGTGAAAATAAAGGTCTGATTTTTGTGTGGTATAGCAGCTTGGGGCACTTAGTGACAAAGCACATTATCTGTATATACACTTAAATGTTTCAGAATAGCAGTCATAGTATAAGTTCACTCCTTGTAAATGCTGCCTTTACAAATGTAATGAAGGAAGAGATATGCTGTTTTAGAGCATGCATGATAGGATGATTTTCTGTTTTAATTAACCTCTTCATTTAAATATATTTTCTTAAAGAAAAGATAATTTCTGAGAGTAAATTTTAGTCAAAATTAAAGATATACCCATATGTTTCTAAGAGACAGTGATTATCCACTTTCTGCTCCATTTCTAATAATTTTCACTGACCATTTCAAATGTGTATGGTACACTGTGCAAATGTATAAAG
>NW_010209155.1:3391-29517 GCF_000695765.1 Mesitornis unicolor
GTTCACAAATATCCAGAACTAATCACTTGTGTTCTACAATTTAAGTTCAAGAATTGGGAGTCTATAGATAAATAACATGCTTCTATATTTGACAAAGAGTGAGACACAGCACACTTAAGGATTACCTACTGTTCTTTGGCTACTATACATATTTCTAGAAGTACTATATTTTTCTGCAAAGGTATACTTTCATCTGTTGCGAGTTGATTATCAACAAGTTTGTTAACCCGAAGGTCAAATAAATTAAAAATATCTTCTGTAACTGGTTCTTCATGCTTGTCTTTTTAAAATTTGTCCTCCAACATAGCTAAATCCATGTTCGAGTCCCTAAAAAAAAACACCAAACCAACAAACCAAAAACAAACCCAACAAAAAAAGAACAAAAGGCTACTTTTCAAGCCATAATTTCATGTGTAATTTTGAGTATCTTCATGTTTCTATGTCCAATTATGAGGAATTTAAAAAAGGCAAAATATTAACAAAGTGCCATCTTCCCTCTGGAAACTAAAGCTCCTAAATTATTTAGAAACAGAGGCATCAGAAGCCTTTCATAAATATTTTAGGTGGAAGTATTAATTTGGCTAAAACACTAGCTCAATTATATAGGAACATAGAATCACTATCATATAAATTGCACTAACATTTCAAAGTAAAAAAGCTGTAGATTTTCAACAGGAGATAAATCCTTTAAATGTAACTTAGAACTTTTTTTCCGTTTCATGACAAATGCATCATGTTAGTTTTATTGTAAGTTATTGACTCAGTAGATGGCACTCTTCCCTCCGAGTCACTAAGGTGCCTAGGTAATCTGTATTTAATGTTCCCTTTTTTAAATACAATATAGAATCGTTCCTGACTGATTCTGCTCATTAGAACAAGAGTATCAGTTATCGTATTCTGACAAAATTTCTGTTAAATGATTACACTCTTGCTTGTCTCAATTTTGATTATTACTGCTGCTAGATGACACTTTTAACACAAACACAACACTTCAGAGTGAAAATAGTTGTACCATCCCCCCATACATACATTTGTCCACCCTCTACTCCCTGACTTGCACCTAACAGGGCCTGATTGTCATATATTTACTCCCATAACTAAGTCTTATGACTTCAGTAGAGCTGTTCTTATAGTCAGATGAAAATTCCCTATGTAGAACTTATCAGTTACCTTCCAGTAAATTTTGAGTGAGACTTTGAGACATGCAGTTGTGCTGATAATCTGTGCTCATATCATCAAAACAGGATCTCTTGCCATGGCTTACTCACTTAAAGGTCTGATTCTGCTCCTGCAGACATAAATGACAAATTACCAGTAAATTGCTTTAACTGTAAAATACAGTCTTTAAATACATGCTCTTCACCTGTATGTTACTGAAATTGATTTGAATATTGAATTTTAATGCAAATACGCTTTGGTCATTTAAAGTTAGTGTTGTCATTTTGACTGTCAGTACCTTTGTCCATGCCATGGTGTGGATGTCTGCGTCCCCTGAACCCGCGGCAGCAAGGGAAATTTGGCTTTGCTGTCTCTTTCATTGCTCTTACTACTTATGCCAGACACTGAACTAGTGATCACAAATTTGTAGAAAATGTGCTTTTTTCTTTTAGTCTTTTATATATCACATTGGTGTAGTACTGTTTTTTCTGGTTTTGTGCAGCCTAATCATTGAAAAACAATATCCTCACCACTTTCATACCTTTTCTCTAGTTTCCATGGTGAAGATAATTCAGCCAGTTACAGATGGAAATAAGAACCAGGTTTTGAAATCTGCCCTTCTTGTAATGCCCTTCTGTTTTATGGTACAGATTTGAAATGGCACTATTGGACACATCCTAAGTATTATTTTCTTTTTTCAAGAAAACAGGAAAAGAAAAGAGAAGTCCATCTTAAGCTTTTTATATCATTCAGTGAGAACTTCCTTAAAACACCTTATGCTGGCCAGGCATCTTCTGCTATTTCCTCTGCATTTTCTTTTACTCTTTAAGAGTAAAAGTGAGTTTTTCCTTTTCCATGAGGTCTGGCAAAATGAAAACATAAATCATCTTCAGCAACTGAGACACAATGAAATTTACAACTGAGTGTCTTCCTCTGATGTTTTGTGGCACTTTGGTCCTGACACCTGTGATACATTCTCAACCAGCAACCCATTGCTGGTTTAGTAAAAGGCATCACTTACCAGTGTCCTCAGGGCTGCTGATCCCTGATTTGTGATATGTTGATGGGCACTAAGGAGCAGATCCTCCCAGAATAAAATTCTTTCTGTGGTGACTTTGAAAGAAGAATAATTGTTTTGTGTCATTCTGTGTTTAAATGCTGTTTTAATGCACTACCAGTCACAACTTCTGTTGCTCTCCAGATTGGATTGTAGAACATCTGTCTTTCTCTAGATTTTTAGATTGTATTTCTAGGTTTTCATATTTCTATTTTTTTTCTTTAGAAGAAATTTGCTTGTTTTCTTCCTTTCTCCTAAACAACTTAAGGAGTCTTCATGTGATTTTAAATAAATAATAGGTGATTACTTGCTTTTTTTCCCAAGCCTTACTGATCCAACAGGTTATCTTGAAAATACAGCATAAACCCATAGTCATTTTGAGTGGATACAGAGTGTTCAGAGTTTTGACAGTTTACTGCTACTTGGCAGTCTGAGTCTTTGCGCATGTGGTATGCAGCTTGCTAGGAAGATACACTGTGTTCTAGATGCTGCAGAAAAAAGGATGCTTCTACGTGTGTGCACTTGCCAGTATATTTTTCAGTTAATAAGCAATCACTGTGACTTTTTTTCATAATTTATAATTGAAAGCTTTAGTATTATTGCTCAGAACATCGTTACAATTCAGGTGATTCTCTATGGGTAACTAAGGATCTTACCATCAGTGTTTCTCCATGTAGAAGAAGATACATGACTGTATTACAAAAGTTGACAGAGTAACTGGTGGTGTTTTTAGCAATCAGACTGCACAAAAATATTAATGATCTTTGATACCAGAATCTCGTGTCAGTTTTGGAGAGGCGTTATCAAAATGCTTGCTCTGGCATTACAGGTACTGAAACTAGTCTATGGATAGATGGGGGGGACTCTTTACCCTTGTAAAAACCAAGTTATGATTACTTCTTATGAGTTACAGATTCAGCTGAGAATACTTAAAAATGTGGAAACTAAAAAACCTGAAATACTGTATTATTTAAAACCAAATAATACTTTAAATTTTTTTTCTGGTTTTTAATTCTGCCAAAAAAATATCAAAAGATCAAGAAGTGATTTGCAAAAGCTCAACATAACATCTGATCTGTTATACTTTTAAAATATTCCGAACATTAGCAGTACGACTTTTCTGTTTTGCATTGAAATGTAATTTTGGTTGTCTAAAATTCATGTAACCTTGCTAGTTACTAACTCAAGAATGATGAAACTTAAGAGCTTTTTTAGTAATGGATTTAAATTTTATATAAGACTAGCTGGAGTATCAAATCATGGCCTTAGTCTTTGGTGACGAATACTCCAATCATGAACCATGTAAGGTATTTTTTCATGTGTTTTATTGTTTAAGTTATTTCCAAAGATGAGATGTAGTTCTTAAAAGACTTAGGGTTGATATGTTTTGGTGTTTTAAAAGCATATTGACCTACATGATTTTTGTTGGTAGATTCCTAGACATTCCCAGAGCACCACTGATGCTAGGGAAATGTAAGAATCTGTGTAATAGTTTAGACAAATGAGCAGCTTACTACAAAGTACCAACAAGATACTACAGGTTAGCGTAGTTCTGTTTTATCACACAGTAAGGTGACTCAGCTAATCTCTCATTGTCAGTGAGCTCAGAGTTACGCAGTTATTTACATCTTGAAGAAAAAGATGCTTTAATGTCAGAACTAGAAGGATAGAAACTGCCAAAATTAAATATTTCTTTTCCAAGTAGCCACTTATAAATCTTTGTTTTAAAATTAGCTTTGTACTGAGTTGCTGAAGGGATAATACTTCATGACTATCTAATGCTGCTGTTTGAGTCAAATCTCTGTTGTAGGTATTTGTAATACTATGTTAGGGTATCAGTTGTTCATTATTAAATACAGCATTATCATTATTTAGGTATTTCTGAACATTTTGTTGAGGTTGTGTTCTGAAAACTGTGGAACTTGGTATTTTATAGAGCTGATCACATTCAGCTTCCAGATGACAGTGATTCTTTTCCAGACCTTTTAAGATGGCTCTTTGGATAGCCCTGAGATTTGCATTTGGATGACCTTCACACTGCTTCAGCCAGACCCATGGCAAAGTTCTCATTTATTACTCTCAGGAGCTTGAAAAAGAGAGTGCTAAGTGATTGGATAAATAGAGAGGAAGAGGTACAGGCAGTTCCTTAGCTTGCACATTAATTTAGTTGTATTGAAAGGTATTTGCTTATATTGTAATTTTAGGACAGTTAGTTCTGCTCAAAAATTGCAAGGTCATAAGTAACGCTGACAGATATTCATTGTCCAGATTATTTCAAAAGAAATGTCTACCCTATGAGCTCTTTCAACCACCTGCCAAAATGGAGTGAAATACATTATGCAATTATGAAAAGTATGTTTGGAAACACTAAAGAACAAGAGATTGTACTTCAAACACTAGCAAAAATAAGGATATTTGTGTGAAATGCAATCTGTTAAGCCATAAAAGTGTTTATGGGTCTTTGACCAAGATTGGTTTTGAAGCTGTTCCATTTTAGTCATATGTTGGCTAAAATTGGTAATTATTTAGTGGTTAAAAAATTAGCAGCTAACAATAGCAATACTAAGAGATGCAATTGGTCAGGAGAACTGTCAAGTTTTGCAATTCTATTTTTGGTTATGTCTTGAGTCAATTAAATGGATCGTTCGGCAATCCAGAAGTTTTGTTCCTTTACGTGACCCTTTTTAAAAATGGGATTCTAAATAGTATGATGCTATGCTAGGGGTAGTAACTTAACTGAAATGCATAGCTCTTCCTTGTAGCCTTTACACTGCTAAATATGTGGTCTCTCCCTGCATTTCTGGAAGGAAACTCTACTTCTGTGCACTCTTTTAGGTAGCTCTAGAACTTAAATACATATTTGCCTTAATATTTTTACATTTTCAACTAATAAAAATAATTTTTTACTTAAGAGTTTTTGCTTTAGTCTTTTGCAAGTTCTTCCAATCAAAAGTAGGGATTTGATTAAAGTATTTACATGTGTAAATGACTTGTATTTGTTGAATAAAGCCACACTTAACATTAATAGAAACACTAAAGTAACTAAAATTGAACAAATGAAGAACCAGACTATTTTGCACACCAGAAATTACAGTTACTACGTTGAGAAAAAAAAAACCCTAATATTTTCTGCATGGTAACCAACCTCCTTCCAACCATTCTTACTTTATTAAACTTCTATATTGATCTTTATTTCTGTATAATTTGGGTGGAAGTTAAGTGTTTCGATTCACCAACCTTACATAGATCAAAGTAATAAGATAATTTTGTGATTTTAAAACAATTAATTTCTCCCTATTTTTCAACCACAATGGAGAGAAATGTTTTATTGGATGTTAACTTTTCCTGTTTGTAGACTTATCGTACTTACTTGCATTTATTTATAATTCTCTAACCACATTTATTGCCAAAACTTACTGAGCTGGAAAAAGTAAGGCATACTTATTTTTCTTTCAGCTTGAACTTCTTGGATTTCTTACAGTTAGTGTTTTAGGCAGTTGTGTTGCCGTTGCAGAAGAGAACATGTTTTATAGGACAGTTTCAGGCACTTAAAACTTAACAGTCAACTAGTTGGGAAATGTGGTTCAAGAAGTTTCATGTGTAGTAGTTAGTAAGATGTAGGACTGTTCCAACTCAGAGTGGCATGAAGAGACTTTCCCCCCATTTTCTAATAGGATAAAATGTTTTTACTACAGTAACTGTAGCTGTGATGAAGCTTCCATTTTAAGTATGTAATTTACTTTCCTTTTCAATTAATCTTCTGATGAGTTGTATTAAAATGTCATTTTTATCATTCCATGATTGTTAAAGGAACATTTTGAAGATTTTTAGATAATACTTACTTAAAAACAATGAGATTCAGGTTGGAAGGAACCTCTAGAGGTCTTCAGTCCAATGTCCTTCTCTAAACAGGGTGAGCTACGCGATCAAACCAGGTTACACTAGACTTTATCCGATCAAGTCTTGCAAAAACTGTTTGGGCAACCCACGTAACTGCTCAAGTGCCCTCATGGGTAAAAATGTTCACCTTGTAGCCGGTCAAAATTTCAGCTCAGCATTTAAAATTTTATAAGACTTGGGGGACTAATTATTTTAATGGTCTCATGCTAATATTCAATATGTGGTAAAAATAAAAAATGCCATAATTTCAGGTCACTTGTAATACAAAGGAGTAGTCTGTTGACTAAAAGAATAATTGAATTATTCTTTCATAACATCTGTAGAGGAAACCAAACTAGTTTAGGAAATAACACTGCAAGTAATTGGGTTTTATTGGTTTCGGGTTTTTTTGGTGAGTGTTTTGTTGTTGCTGTTGTTGTTTAAGTGGATAAATGCTTAGTGGGCTTAATAACAGTGCTGAAGAAGAATGTATTTTCCCACTTGAAGAGAGGTTAGCTTTGAAAGACTAGTTTACAAAATTAAGACTTGATTAATATATGTAAGGTTAAAACTGAGGAATGAGTGAGAAATTCCTTTTGACAATCAAGTGGTTTTAACATGGAATTAATAGCTTAATTTGAAGAGTTCATACAGAGGGAAAGGGATCTGACAGGTGCATCCCTTTGCAGGATAGATCACTGTTGTTGCAGCCCATTTTCTTTCCCAGCTAAAACTGATTCTTCTGTGATGGTTTATTGGCAGGAGTACTAAAATATATTGCACCTGCTCCACTCTTACATTCTTAAGGTATGGGGAACTAAGTATGTAGGCTTGCAAACAGTCTGTATAGACACTGTTGACTAATCCTGGCTTGTATACAATAGGAGCAATGTGGTGTGTGAAGAGCCACTGTTGTAAAGTAAGTTACTGTTTTCACAATATTCAGCCATTCACTCATAACAGTTAGTTGCTGTTGTTGTTAAAATGATTCATAAAAAATAATCTGGATAGAAAATGATAATGCATGCCATGCAGATTTTTTTTGTCTTGAATAGAACAAATATTTCTTCCTCCTGTATGTTGTATGGAGAAGATGAAACAGAGATTTACATGCAATTCCACATTGGATGCATGGGTTTGCTTTTTGATACAGACTTCAGGGATCTATCTGAGGTGCAGATAATCCATTTGCCAGCACATTCGAAAAAAAAATAAAAACAGAATAAGTTCCTTTTGGTCTTAACATGACAGGACCTTTGGGTAGATGCACTCTCATAAACTTGGACAACATCTCAGTCATGTTACTCTTCTTGTAGACTTACTCTCTGTTTGCTTCTTTTAAACTTGTCTTTGTTACAACAGTCATTGCTTGTGCTGCCATTTTGTTCTGTCACTCTGTATTTCTCTTCCTCTTAGTTCACAGGCAGTTTACAAAATACATTAGCTTCAAAATTTGCTATTTGTAAAACACAGCTGCAGCCAGTTTGATGGAATTTATACATGCCATTTAGAGAACTACCACATATGTCCAGCACTTGATTGGCTTGGTATTGGTCTTTAAGCACTGGTAGTCAAGTTAGTTGCTCTCATTTCTCAAAGAGAATAAATCCTTTATTGTAATTTTTTTGTAATGCACTTATAGAAACAAACATTAAACTTGTAAAATAGATTGGTTTGAGTTTGCTGTTAAAACGAAAAATCCTTTTGATACTAGCCAGGGTTAAAAATAATTTGATTGGAGTGATGCTCATTCTTTTTTACCTTAAAAAGAAGTCAGCAAATAGATTTTATTCCATTGACCGATTAATCTTTTAATTACCACATCAAGCTACTGAAATTTAGCTCTCTATATAAATACAGTTCTGAGATTACCCAAATACTTTGTGATTGTTTAATTGGGCCCAAACACAAGGCATATTGTTCTCATAATTTTTCAAGAGCAGTAAGTTGTAACAGTACATGCTTAAGAATTTCAACCTTTTTCTCAGAAATCTTGTAGAAATATCAACTAGAAGAAACAGAAAAAATCACTGCTGTTCTTTCCTCTTTTGATTCTATTATTTGATAGCATTATGATTTTACTGAAAAGATTTAGGCTACATGTGAGATACACATTATTAATCCAACAAATTAAGTATTAACAATTAGTAGGAAAATAATTAAGAACTTTATTATGCCACTGAGTAAACTGGGAATGACATGCCTATGCCTTTAAATAGTTTGTTTCATTCTGGCCTTCTTACCTCAAAAAAGGTTTTAGAGGAATTGAAAAAGAGAAGCAAGGATGATCAAAAAAATACGGGCTTTCTTTACAAGGAATGACTAAGTTGAAGAGTCAGATTTTGGAAGAGTCATGTTTGGGTGGATATTACCGTCATCTACAAAGTAACAGATTGTATGGAAGGCATAAATAATGAACAATCATTCTTTATGTCTTTCAGCACAAGAGCTAGAGGCTGCCCAGTAAACTTAGCAGAAGAAAGTCTCAAAACAAAGAGAAAGGATGTAGCCCCTTATGTGAGAACTGAGTTTGAAACTCATTCGCAAGTCACTTTATGGAAGCTGGACATATGCACAGATGGCTAGGCAAGTTCATAGAAGAAAAATTCATTCAGAGTCATTACTTATCTAGAAGCACATCTCAAAAAAATGGAGTAGAAAATAGTTGAAGTTGGGAGAGTACTGGGATTTTCCTTGGGCATTCTCTTAGATCATCGTAAAGACAGGGTACTGGGTTAGTGGAATCTTTGGTCTGGCCCATGTTGCAATTCTTATGTTCTTATTTTTGTACCAGGTGTGGTCTATCATTCTAATGAACTCTTTACAACCTACCTCAAGTACCAAGCCTTCTCTCCCATCTACAGTGTGAGTAAGGGCAGTTAAAGTGGGCATTTTGTATGTAAAGATGTGTATGATCTTAAGAGACTTGTAAATGAATAAATCACAATATTCCAAAAGTTAGAAAAAGAAGAGGGACCATATCCACAACAAAACTTATAAATATATTTGCAATATGTTATTTCTGTAATTTATCTCATTTATTTCTGTACAACAGAACTAAAACTTGGTTAGTAATCATAGCTGCTAACTGTTTTTCCCTCCTGCCAAAGGTCTAGGCTGGTGGCTTCCTATAAATGGTTTAGCATAATATTTTCTTCTGTGCAGCAGGATGCCCCCAACCACAGCTATGTAATTAGTTTTGCTAGTCTTCCTTTTTCCCAGACTTTGTTACATTAGCACAGTCTAAAAAGCATTGCCCTACAAAAAGGCTTTATGTATTAGTTGCCAGACTTTGTATTATTTATGTATTCATTGCCAGACTTTTCCTGAATGCACTGATAGAAAAACTATTAGCAGTGTACTTGGAGTAGACATGCAGAAAATTTTTTTCTGTTCTCTATGCTAGCTTTAGCTAATCGTATCCATGGAACTCTATCTAAATTTTGGCTTAGTACTGAGAATGCAGTAAAACTATGGAATCACTTTTGAGGAACAGACTACCACAAAGTTAAGTATTACCTATGCTTTGCTGATAACGCCAATGCTGAATCTCTCAATTGTCTCTTAATGGTGATGAAGTCATGATTACCACTCAGGTAGGCAGCTCTACATTTCTGATGTACTAGTATAAAAGTCAGGAGCTCTCCCATGGAAAGAAAATTAGAAAATTAGATATGCCACAGAAAATTTTGAAATGCTCCTTGTAGTTCTGCTTGATATAAACTCTCTGGTTTTGGACTCACAGTCTCCAGCTTGCAAGCTTTGTGCCTTACTATCATAATTAATTTTCAAATTTCTACAGTTTTGAAATCTACATACAGTTTATGCAAATAAAGCGGTTTTAATGACTTTACTGAAATATGCCTGGTTAAGGAGTCTCAGTGTTGAAGGGGATATGAAGCCTAGCTTGAAATAGAATTAATGCATTCTGAAGAAGGAGGATTGTTTTTTCTAGGATTGGGATACTACTGCTAAAAGGCCTGGAGGACCTCTTGTATCATGGCTTATGCTGTCTGTACTGTTATCAGTAAAGTGATTCCAGTATATTGAAGGCTCAGTGAAACCGCTTTAGCTAGCTTGGGTGCTGATGTTAAATGCAGAAGCACAGAGCTTTGTGCAGGGTGTAAAAATGGAAAAAGCAAGATGGATCTTTGGGTATCTACCCTAAACTGAGCCTGTTGATGCTGCTATGACTGCCATGTGGGTATTCCTCAAAATTATGTTTATAGTAGGGTTAGCCTATTTGTAGAAACTATTTAACGATATCTTGAGCCATCAATCAATCTCTGGTAATTTTAAATGGAGAACTCTGCTGGAACTTATGTTCACTGAGGATCACAAAAGAAAATGGAGGAGGGAGGAATGAGTTAGAGCAGCAAGTCTGAAGAGATAACTTCTAATGATGGAGAAATCTTCTAATGATGGAGAAATCAAGGCAGAGCAGAGAGTGAGGTGATATTGCTAGTCCAAGCCCTGTAAGAATCAGACTTTGGATCTACGAGTGTCTGGCTGTTTCTTCAGTGCTAGAGGTTACTTACTGTCGTGGTTTAAAGCCCAGCAGGCAAACTGAGCACCACAAGGTTGTTCGCTCATTTCTCCCCACAACTGAATAGAACAGTGAAAGATGCAACCAGATCTTAAAGTCAACACCTTTCCATACCCCTCCCTTCTTCCTGGGCTCAGCTTTGTTCCTGATTCCTTTGCCCTCCCCCCTCCCTTCCCTCCGGGGTTGCAGTTGATTCATCCCATGTGGTCTCTGCCGCTCATTCTGCTTCAGGGGTAGGAAGGACTTCTCCCACTCTCCCTCTGCTCCCATGTGGCACCCCTCTCACAGGAGACAGTCGTGCACGAACTTCTCTGTGTGTCTGCCCATGGCTGCAGTCCCTCCCACAGACCGCTCCTGTGTGCACTTCTCATAGACTTATGGCCTCTTTGGGCACAGCCACCTTTTCATGTAGATCTCTGTTCCACTGCTAAATCTCCATAGGCTGCAGACAGGTCAACCTACCCTCTCACCATGGGTTGCAGGGGAACCTCTGGTCTGGTGCATCTCCTACCCCTGTCTTTTTTTCTTCACTGACCTTGGTGTCTGCACAGTTATTCTTTTCACATCCCACTCCTCTCTCCACTGCAGGTTTCTTCTGCTGGTTTTTGATGAGTTCCTGGCTCTTGGGCTGGAGCTGCAGTGAGTCTTGAGCTTGGGTTGAGGCCGGACCACGGACACACTGTCCTCACTGGGGCTGCGCTAGTTGGGGCCGGGGAGAGAGAAGGTGATCCGTGTACTGGGGCCCCTCTTAAATACATCTGTTCACAGAAGTGCTAATTGGCTTGGCCTTGATCAGAAGTGGGTCTGAAATTGGAGCCAAGGGAGCTTCTAGCAGCTTCTTACAGGAGCTATCTTCATAGACCCTCCCCCTCTACCAAAAAAAACCCTCACAGAAATCCAATACACTTATAAAGTTGTTTCTAGAGTAATTCTAGAGTCTACACTGCCAGCTAAAATAGTCTAATGAGGTTGTACAGTGTTAATTTAACTTTGTGTCATTGTGGTTGAGCTGATAATTTCTTACTTTGTAGTCATAAGATGTACAGAAAGGTTCTGATTAGAAGTGGAATGTGGGGAAGAGAAGTATTTTGTCTTTCCTGAGTTTCAAATGATGTTAACAATATGTCAATGGACAGCAAAGAATTACTGCATTTTTATGCTACCAGTTTTTAATCCACTTACTAGTACTTTTGTAGGAGCAAAGAGTGTTCTGTAATAAGTGTCATATCTGAACCAGTCAGCAGTATTGATGCTGTTTGAGTCTGTCTTTTTTTTTTTTCATACTAGCAAGAATATTGACATTGTTCTTATAAGTTTTTGTAGGTGCCTGTCATGGATACTTAATTAGATTGTGATCTAAGAGCTTGTAGCACTTGTTATTCTGTACTTCCCATTACTTTATTCTCTTCTCATTGCTTTAACTGGTAAGGACACATTTCTATATGAGGATAATGGCTTACCTTGGAAAAGAAAGATTTTAGTCTGCTTGGCTGTAGAATAAACACTGAAAAGTGCCAAAACAGTGCATAAATACAGATAGTTTTAGAAAGCAGGAGATTACTATAAAGCTTGAATGTATTATTTTCTCAAAATAACAAGATTTGTAGCTAGTCTTCTGATTTTTGGTATGATGACTTTCTATCAGTGATTCACTATGTCATGGCCTAGGGTATGTCTCAAGCTGAAAACTGCCTCAGGGTTTTATCTTGTCTTTAGAACTATTTTGTTTTACGAACTTATCTATGAAGTCCTCTATTTTCATGTAATTAGTGTATTTTTAATAGCTGTGATGTGTGCTTGAATGACTTATCAACATATCATTGAAGAAAAACCTCCGTTATGTTTTTCATGAACTTAGTTGAAAATTTTTTTACACACTCTAGGAGCAGAATTTGCATTGACTCTTTTCTTAAATCATAATCTCATAGTCAGCTTTCTACATCTGTCCTAAGTACACTGTTAATACTGATTATGTTAAATTTGCAACTGCTATTCTAATGTTACATTGCCAAAATTGATGAAGAAAAATGACAACATTAAAAAAATTGTTTCAGAACAGAGTTTATTTTTACTGTTCTGACTGCTTTTGCAGTTTTAAAAAAGTAGTATGGAAATGTTTCATCTACAGTGCAATTATTCAAAATACTTATTTTCATATAAATCATGAGAATTAGAACTTATAGCAGTAATAGTTTTTCTAGCCATAACTCAGAATTTAATTTATCCACCCAAGCGAAGAATCAGAAGGAAGTCTAGTAGAAACAGACTTTTGTTGTCTATGGCAGTTTTAAAGACATGGAGAACTAAAAATAGAAAAAGCTATTTCTGTTGAGTGATGTGTAACATGTATATTATGCTTTTCCTTCCTTGGTTTAAGTAGCTCTTTTTGGTTTGAGGTTTTTTGAGGAAGAAACCAAATGAGACGTGTACTTTATTTTAAGGCAGAATGCTGTTGCGGTGTACCACTTTCTGTAAGACTAAGTATATGCTGTAGTAAAGCTTTTAGAAAGACATCAGAAAGCATTGTGTTATGAAGAGTATAACCTGTACAAATCTAATGAATGACCAAATTGTCTTAATACTGATGAACTGTTGAAGAATTATGAAGCAAAGTTTTTATAAAAAACTGACCAATTTTCCAACCTTTTCTAGAGACAGTTCTCTGGCATTAGTGACATTGTCTGCACTTGCAAAATAACTACTTTTTGATCATAGCCAAGTATATGTATGCAGAAGAATATGGTAAAACTATAAGCTACTCACTGTTTTTTCATTTTTATTTTCCAGAATTTAGAAATAGGAGTTGGAATTTTCAGATAGCTTGAGGTTTTTGATCTCTTTAGGGGAAGTCTGAGATTTCAATTTGACTCAGCAGTAGTTCAGTTTATAGTTCTAGGTGTTGGAACTAGGTTAACTTGATTTTTTAAAATAGTTTTTTTTTTTGTCTGGTCTTTTAAAAGTTACTCAAATATGACACATATAGGATTGGGTGCATAGATAAATCATGTTGCGTAGCTTGAAGAATAAAAAGTGAAAGAGATTAAATTCTAATGAACTGGTTATGTTTATCATTGAGCAAGGATATATGACAAGGACACTCCTTATTTGAGTAGCTAATTGTTGAAACCTACAATAATAAAAAGCAAGTGTTAAAAAGTATACTTTTGCTAAAAACAAGTGAAAAATAAAATTTTCCTTTCAGAGATAAAATATTTGAAAATGTTTCCTGAAAATGAATTCTTAATAATTTGTAGTAGTTAGCTCTGTTTCAAGACAGAAACAGTTCTTAGGTTTTATTTTCTGACAACCTTTTCAAGCAGGTTAATTGGCAAATCTTGTAGTATTACATATATGAAACACATGTTCAGCTGTTCTGTAAAAAGTTATCAAGAGCTTTATGTCCAGTCATACCGATTTGTCAGTTTTATCTAGCTTGAATTTTCTTATATTCACATACTTTTTACATTTATATTGCAGCCATCCTGGTAGGTGCTTCCTCAGCAGTTAGCTGTGATTATGTTATTTGTTTTCTAAACTCTTTCATTAACAAATTTTCTTTCAAAAGCCCCAGTTATTTCTGTCAATGTCTATCTCAAATATTACTCAGGCATATTGGTAGCTTTCAGGTAATTTTAGCGTAGGTTTACGTGCTTGCAAGTAAGTAGCTTGTGTTTCATACTGATTTTGAACAGTTTGCTTTTCTAATAAGAGTTTTCATGCTGTAATAATTTATCATACTTAAAGAATACTTTGGGTTGCCCAAAAAGAAATTACCTTTTTTTTAATAGATGCACATGTATGTCTTGAAATGTAACTGAATTTTAAACCACAAATTCATCATGTATCTTCACAGCTGACAGTTCAAGCTTGTTTTAGAGAAGGGAAGTTCACAATTTTGTTAACAATTATTTATTTGTTGTCAATTTCAAAATGGAAAATCAAAAGGAACATTTTCATCATGTTTTGCTGTGTTGCTTCCGAAAGGGAAAAAATGCTGTGCAAGCTCATTAAAAAATTATGTGATATATATGGTGAAGATGCTTTAAAACTACAGCAGTGTCAGAATTGGTTTGCTAAATTTCTGTCTGGAAATTTTGATGTTAAAGATGCACCACTCTCAGGAAGGCCAATCAAAATTGGTAACAACAAAATAAAGGCACTGCTTGAATCCATTCAGCATTTAACGACATGAGAGATTGCTGATAATCTTTAACATATTGAACCAAATAATTGAAAACCATTTAAAACAGCCTGGAAACATTAGGAAGCTCAATATTTGTGTACCATATGAGCTCAAAGAAATTAATTTCACTAAGTACATTGATGTCTGCGATTCTCTCCTGAAACATGAAGAAAAAAATCCGTTTTTGAAATGTATGATAACAAGTGGTGAAAAATGGGTTGTCTACAACAACGATGAACAAAAAACACCATAGAGCAAGCGTGATGAACAAGCTCAAAGCACTTTGAAAGCAGATATTCACCAAAGGAAGGTGATGCTGTCAGTGTGGTGGGGATTTCACAGGTATTGTGTATTTTGCATTGCTTCCAAGGAACCAGACTAATAATTTGGACATGTACTGTCGTCAACTGGGTAAATTGAATGATGCCATCAAACAGAAGCATCCAGAATTGGTGAATCACAAAGGTGTTGTGTTTCTCCACGATAACACTAGACCACATACAAATTTGGTCACTTGTCAAAAAATGGTTGCAGCTTGGATGGGATGCGTTACCACATCCACCACATTCACCAGACCCAGCACCATCAGGCTGCCATTTGTTTTGTTCTTTACAAAATGCCTCGAATGGTAAAACCCACACTGCTGATGAGGATATCAAATTGTTCTTGGAACTGTTTTTTGCTGAAAATGATTAAGAACTTTTTTGAGCTTGGAATTGTGAAGTTGCCTGAAAGATGACAAAAAGGTAATTGAACAAGATGGACATTGTATTGTTTAATACAGTTTTTGCTTCCCATGTAAAATTCACCTTTCATTTACCCAGAAAAAAACTGCAAATACTTTTCGGCCAACCCAGTACATGCTGTAGTTTAGTCTTGTTGATTAGTTAAATTATTTAAACTGTATCCAATGCTAGTATTCATATATGTTTCCAATCTTGTTACGGTTATATTTCTTTCTCAGTGTTAATTTGATGCAAATAGTCCTTCTTTCTGGCACAATGGACGTTTCCAGTAACATACAGCTAGTAATAATGATACTTTATGGAGACTCTTTTCCTTTAGTGGCAAAGTGGCAGAAAGGCCATAGTGTAGTGGTCCGATGCTTGTAAAGTTCAGTTTAGTAACCTGATTCAAAAGAAAATAACAAAAAATAATTTCAGCATTAAAGAGATCTCCACTGGGACAGATGGACTCAAATTTGCTGATAAACACATAACAACATCCCCCAGATGGACAAAGAAATATTTTTTTTTAATACTGAAGAGAAATTAACTAAGTGCTGAAGATATTAGAAGAAAAATCAATTAAATACTAAGTTGCAATCTCTGAAGTTCCCTAAGGCATGGAGCTGGGGCTTCTATCACAGAAGATATCAGTCTGTAGCGTCCCGGTGTCCTGTTATCCCTGCAAGCGCTCACAAATGACTGCTGTGATGGAAATGGCAGATGAACTGGATAACCTAGTACAGGTGTTCTCAAATTATGCTGAAAACAACTCATAATATGAGTTTGAATGGGTTTTAAGGAGCAGCTTTTTATCCTATGTAGCTTCTGGAATGAACAAATTACCTTTTTGTGCTAGGCGTGGGTGGAGGTACGATTCTAGGCGTGGAATCATTGTGATGCTTTCTAGCCTCCAAACCTGTGAATTTGTATGTGGGTTTTTTTGTTTGATGTTTTTTGTTTTGTTTTGTGTTGTTTTTTAAGTAAAGGAATACACTTGCTTACATAGAACTCCATATGAACTTCATAATTACACAATTACATGCATTACGCCCACAAGCTGACAGGATGCAGGGATCAGGAAGAACCCTCTCTCCTCTCCTTTCACTGCAGCGTATAGCTAGATGGGAGAGAAATATCTGTCATACCCTAAGATACTTGGGGTTTGCTGTAGCTGCAAATAGCTCATCTGATAAGATTGAGCAGTGTTTACAGTATTTACAGATAACTCATCTTTCTTATGTGTTTGACTTAAGTGTCCTACTCAGATGATCAGAATCATACTACTCATCAGATTTGCAAAGGAAAGGGGTTTTTCTGCAAGTCAGAGTTGCAGATAACTGATTCTTCTTCCAGAGACAGTCCGTAGCTTATATCTACACTAATAAACCAAATAAACTTGTGTTTTTCTTGCACTGAAGACTACTGGCACAGAACTTCTTATGTCCTCATTAATAAGCAGACTTCTCCAGAACCTTCTGAACTTCTGGAAATTCTTAGAGATTCGTTTTTGTCATGGGCCAAACTGTGCTAGGAACTTTTTTTTGAATAATTTGATGGACTTTTAAAACAGTTTGATAATACAGATAATAAAATTTCAGTGTCCAAGAGTGTGGTCCCTTTCACTTTTTAATTCAGTGGTGTAGATGTATATTTTATCATGGGGCATGTTCATATCCTACCGAAAAAGACTAGAAATTTTTCATTTTCAATTGTAGGGTACACTGACACTTCCTGTTTGATTCATGGCATGACAGGAGGCTATTGCCACTCCAGTCTGTCTCTGCAGTTTCCTTCTAGCTGATGTGTCAGTCAGAGGTGTCAGTGACAGCTGTACATCCAGCACACATTTCCCGCCTGTCTGATGTGACTCTTCAGCAGCCCTGCAGGTGTGCCTAGAATTCCCAGACGTCTTCACCATCTGCCTCATCAAGTGACTTCTTATCCTTGCAGGGTGGGAATGGGCACATACAACAACCTTGCCTCATACCTCTTTCCACATTTCACTTCCCAAGCCTGGTCACATTTCAGGAACATGTGTACCCACTTAGGAGGCATATTATGAGGCATATGATGATCTCTTCTGACTTGGGCAAAGGATTTCCTTGACTGTCTCAAAATGATCAGGCTGCCATCTTATCCTAAGGTTTTTTGCAACCTGCGTATCTATTTTATTACATTTAAATTTTGTCTGGTGGCCGTATTACACATTCTGTTGGTGAATTTAAAAGAAAATATATTCACACCTTGCAAACTGCGTTTTTGCGTAACTCTTGTGACTGTTATCATTTTTAATGGTTGGTTAAGATAATTGTTGGCTTGAGAATTTACCTCTTGGTTGTGTTTGGCTCCTGAAGTATTTATTAAAGCCCTCGTGACAACTATGACTCATCTTCAGCTTTGTAGTGAGGTTTTTTGGTGGTTGGTTTGTGGGATATTTTTGTTTTCAATCTTTAAAATAGCAATTAGGCCTATCTAATCTCATGGGTAATGCGGATGATTACTCATTTCAGGGGTTTCTTGAGGCTACTATTTGGCAAGTGTCGGCTCTGTAGTTTTCTGCATTTTGGAACCCAGCATCTGTAGATTTAATGGATTCCTTGGAAATTCAAAGTAATGTTAGAGGAGGTGGTGTCAAAACAAGGAAATGACAAGTTAGGCTGATTTGGTTAAATTTTATAGAGAAGCAAATGGAATCAAGCAATTTTGTTGATAAAAATGATAAGAGCTTTTAAACAAATCATGAGTAGAAACTGTCCATATGAAAGGGGGAAAAAAAAAAAAGTTGAAGATGATGTAGTTAAAGTAAGTCATTGGACACTGAAAACTTACAGGTTTTTTCCTGTTAAACTAAGGCATAAGAGAGTGTTCCTCCTTACAGGAAATTAATTATTGCCTATAAAATTCGAATATTTAATGAAGCCATAATTAGAATACATTACTTTCTTGCAAAAATAGTGTATTGGAAAAGAAATTGTTGTTTTCCTTAGTTTTATTATCTTATTTAAGTTTCATTATAATCATGTTTTTGTACAAATGC
Organism: Mesitornis unicolor; assembly: GCF_000695765.1. Lineage (NCBI taxonomy): Eukaryota > Metazoa > Chordata > Aves > Mesitornithiformes > Mesitornithidae > Mesitornis > Mesitornis unicolor. The sequence continues at coordinate 21,980 of NW_010209155.1, forward strand.
TAGTCTATGCATAATGAAGAATACTTGCTACCCAGTGTAAACAGAAAGATACCATGGTCTTTGTTTTTCAAAAATATAACAGGAACAAGTGAGTTAATTCCTATGATTCTCTTCTATCACATTTTCTTCTGAAACTGAACTGAATGTGAAGAGTAACTTCAGATTCATACTTTTATTAGAGTAAGCATGTTCAAACCATAAGGGCAAATCTTCAGCTCTTCTGAAATCAGTAACACTATTTTACTTAAGTGGAACTTGCTTTTTTTGTAAACATCTATTTTTTCGAAGGATGTATGCCTTTAATTGTTTTGGTTTTTTTTCCTCTTAGTATTGGATGTTAAAAAAACATTACAAGACCAATACTTCCTGTGTATTGCACAAACTTCCTTATGTTTGGTTCTAAACCACATTTTAAAGAATTTGAGCAAATTTGGGTTTTCTTACTAAATAAGCCTGAGCCCTGTCTCCTTTCTTTGAGGAACAATTTTGCATGAACTTCAGTAGGATTAGGTTCAAGTCTCTGTCCTAAATGCAAAAATAAGAAGTTTGCTTTCTTAAATATGTAAAAGGCAGAAAACGCTCAGTAAAAATATTTCTTCTGTCTGTATCTGTGTCATCTTAAAACTTTGTGACATACAACACCTTATTATATTCCAACTTATATAAGAATGCTGATTTAATTACTCCCCACCCACCTCTAAAGAGCAAATGGGATATCAGTGAGAGCTTTATGTGCATATAGGATGGCAGAATTTGAACCACCATGATCAGTGGATATGAACACTGGAGTTCAAAATTAAAGCTTAATCCCACAGACTGCTCCACACTCAGTACCTTTAAAAATTGCAGGAATTCCATGTGGTCACAGCAGTCTACATGCATCGAGAGTTTACTGGATTTGTTCCAAATTTTAAGCTTTGTTATTTTGTCCATGGATTTGGCTTCCAGACAGGCTTTAACTCTTTTTGCACTGAAATATAGGTATCTTGTGATCAGACTCCTGTGTGATAACAGTCCTTAAGTTATTTTATGACAGAAATGTCTTGTGGCCTGAAATTAATAATTATGTGGGTTAAAAATTAAAGCATAAAGATGATATCTTTTTGTCTTTGTTTTCACTCACCATTCAAAAGAAGATAAATTATTCTGAAACATACTGCAAGGTAATCAGCAATAAATCCTTGAAAATCAAAGGCATTGTAGGAGCGTTTTCTCATCACTAGCCATATTATAGGATTACATATTAAAAGTATGAAGGTGTAGTCAATGAATTCACTGCCGTGTGACCACTGCTGTTATTACTAGCTGTGCTGCAGAAAACATTTTAATTCCATTTTCAGCTCCAGATACTTACATGTTAACTACACAAAAAATCATTGAGATTCTGTATTTGAAGGATTGCATCTAAAATGATGAAAATTCTCACTTAAAGACATGATTAGCTTTTTGCAAAAATGTTTTTAATTTAAATTTGTTATAGTGTGCTCTTAAAACACATAAAATAATGAGGAGGAAGCACTAATGGCAGTTCATAAGATTTTTTAAAATATAATTATTAGTGTAATAATTGAGAATTAGAGTTTTTAATTATAATCCAAGTTTAAATAGTAGGACTTACAATTAATATTGCTTAGTTGATAAGTGTGAGACAGTAAGAGGATTGCAATCTTGTTCAAAAAGTAAAAGTTCAGTGTTTTGAATCAGTAACAGCCTATAGACATGCTGCTGTAACATAACAGCATGGTAGACTGCTTTATGGAGCCGGTGATTACAAAGATTGACTTTAACCATTTTTTCTCTTACTGGCAGGTGTCCCACTGGCCCGAGGCCAGTGGCTGTGAGTGTACTGCAGCTTGTGGTTTACAACAGAGTGTAGAAAATGCTGACACCAGCTGGCTGCACATAATTAAGCTGATTGCAGTCTGACAGCTTGAACTATAATACACATATGTGATAAATATACAAAATATCTTGCAAATTTGATTCTCTGACATATTTTATCTACCTTTTTTTCTCCTTAACAGATATGATATCTGCACTTATAAAAACAAGCCTTGTGGAACACTGGGTAAGATTATAAAGAGAAATTGTATTTGCTGTTTCCTTGCTTTGTACTTTGTTACTGATTCATTGACTTATCAGATCTTTTTAAGTTTATGCTTTTGAAATTTTGCAGTTTTATAAACACTAACAATAAAATGTAGCCTAGGTGGGTTTTAGCTTTGATACATTACTGGAAGTCTAATTTACGTGATCTTCTGCTGTGTGTTTCTTCTCAGGCAGCTGTAGTTCTGATGAAGCCTAACTGATGACTCAAACTTACGTATTACACATAAGAACTTGCCGTTTATTTTCATTTAATGTGTCTCCATGATCTAGTTAAAAAAATACAAGAAAAAGACCTCAGGAAATTTAAAAACAAAACCAACCAAACATTATAAAAGAAATATGCTTTGAGGCTTACAATGTTGCTGTGTTGTACACAGGGAGTACAGCTTCATATTGTTCCTTTCACAGACTTAGAGAAAAATACCACAGGGATATAAATTACAGTAACATTGAAACGCCTTAAAATAATGCTTTGACAATGGAGAAGCACACATAGCAACCTTAGGTGCAGGATGGAGAGCTATTGTTCTCTCTATACCCTAATTTGTCACCAGAAGTTATTTACTATAGTATAGTTAGTGCTTTAATAGTGCTTTAATATGTGAAAGAAACGTTATCCAAAGGCATACTATATAATTTAATTGTGTTTTTTAAATTTGCATTAATTAATAAATGTCTTTCACAGAAGTGATTGAATATACAATTCTAATTGAGCTAGTTCAGATTATTAATACTTTTCTCAATCAGTCCTCATAACTGTATTTCCTTTGTGTTTCCCTGTATTACTGTATGCTTTGACAGCCTTAACTCATGTTAGTTTTTCTACAAGTACTGCTGAAGTCAGCATGACGATTCTGACACAAGGATGTAGTTTACCTAGGGAAAGGTACCAAAATTTTGCCTACTGTAAATATAAACTATATCCGCAGCATGTTCCAGTAAAAGGCAGATGATGCTGATGAATTTTCAAATGTAACTGACGTTTTGACATCTGTGTGAAGAAGACAAAACTGAAGACACCATCTATATTGATGTCATAGGATTGTCTTTGCAAGTGTTAAAAGAAGGAAGTTTGAAAGAACGTACACTCATGCACGAACTATTTGATTTTTTTACGTGATATTTTTAACACAGATCATTAGTGTACTAGTTCTTACTGTATCAGACTTTGGCATAAAGGCAAATTCTGCTTCACTTGTATCCAGCATAACAGAGAATAGACTTTGGCAAATGTGTTTTAAACAAAAGGCTTGAATTTTTTTTTGTAATAAATAAAAATCACATATGGTATCAGTTCCAACTCAGTGTTATAAGACTCTTGGCAACACAACCATGACAATTTATTTGCATTATAAGGATTGAATTGGAGAGGAGAAAAGGCCCTATGGCCCTCTTCTGCAAGGCATTTAATACTTCAAGACCCACTGAACTCTGGTAACTAAAGTTAAGCATATATATAAGGAGTCTGTGAACAAAAGGCTCAGAGAGGTCTCAAAAGATCAAAAGAAACTTTAATCATTATTACACTAGGAAGAAAGAGAAGTAGAGGATTTTGTGTGGCATAGACATCTCTCTCGTATTTCAGTTTCCTAAAACAGGGTATCTTTTAAGGAACCTCTTAGAAAAAATAAACCTCAAATGTCTTTGCTGCATGTCTGTGGCTCCAGTGAAGGTCAAATCCTTTTATTCAAATCTGAGCCATAGACTGAGTTCTTGAGTTGATCTTTATCACTTTCTGCAAGCATGGTATGGAATTACATTTATCTGATCCTGTAAGTCACTGAAGCAAGTGCTCAGTTATAAGAGCTGAACATAATGATTATTTATCACTCAAACGTGGTGGACTTTGCAGGGGAACATAATAGTTGGTGTGTAAGTATTGCCGTGTTGTCTTCAGAGTGTCCTGCTCAATTAGAATACCATAGGTCAACTGTAATCATTATATTTTCTACAGGTTGCACACTGCAAAAATATACAGATTTTTCTCAATGGATAGTCTTTTTTCTTCTGATGTTTTATCCTGTCCTCAGTGGGTGTGTCTACACTGACGATTTGTTTACAGCAGTAGTACTGTTTTGATGAAAATTCTACAGACACATACATGTTACCATTTGCCCATGTCCCTTTGGTTATCAGAGTAGTTCTGGTGTGTGCAAACTAGATCTGTTTTGGAGAAAACAAAGTCAGAACACGTGCTCCCCAGTGCTCCGTATGTGCCTATGGCAGATATTAGGGTCTAAGTCATTACATGGGCTGTATTCTCATGATAGCCTGTAATATTTTTTCCCTTTAGAAAGATTTGAACCACATATGTAGTGAATATGTTCAGCCTACAGGAGTAGACTAGTCCAAAGTAAAGTGTCCAGCCTACATACGAAGGCATGTGAGGAGCCTCAGTATCAGTGCTTTACTCTGCTGACCCACTCCAAATTACTTGCTAATGTGGACACAGCTAGGAAGCACTTGTCATCTTACTGCTTGCTTACTGTCAGTCCAAACAGAATAATTTGGGGTGCCTGCTCATGTAAGAAATAGGATTTCTCTCTTTTCCCCATCTCTGCCCTATCCCCCTATTCCCCAATCAAAGTTACACTTTTTCCAGTCTTTTTTTTTTTTTTTATAATGTGGTTAACTGAACAGGTAATTTCCTTAAAGAAAGCATTACTACTTCTTTCAGATAAGAAACTCTAGGGAGAAATACCTTAAATAAATCCCATGTTTATAGCTTTCTCTAGTGGCCCTAAATTATGACTGCAGTATGTTGTGTGATAATCTATTGCTGAAGAATGTCTAAGATACAGAAGAGCCATATTCTGTAAATGCCAGTGGTTTTCTCTAAAGACAGATTTTTAAAGTACTTATGGTACAATAAGGTTTTAATTCCAGAAGATGATGGGTGATAAATGGAAAAGACTTCCATGGTTAAATGAATGCTTGTTATTAACATGTCTCCTCTCTCTTCATTGATACATTCAGTTTTGGTTTAATTTTTTTAATGTACCGTGTGGGGCTTTTTGTAGCTAAAAAAGTTGCTTGTATGTTTTTATGAACCCACTAAACTTAAACAGATTTCTTTAGAAAAATAATGTGGATACATTTTGCTTTCTTCAAACTCAAGAATGTTAAAATAGAAATGCTTTCTTGAATTCCATCTCCTGGCTCAAGTTACTAGGTGGTCCCAAGTTACCAGAAGTAAAATTTATAAATCTAACCCCTAGTCTAGACATTTTCCAGCACTGACTGCAGTTCAGAAAACATTAATGTCTAGCCGGCAAAGCGAAATTCCCCCCAGTGATTTTGCAAATGACTAGAAAGTTAACCTTTTGCCAACTGCTCCTTCTGTGCATAGAGGTTTTTAAAAAGAATCCAGGCATTTATAACTAGGGCTTTTAAGACTGAAACACCTTGGCGTGACCCTTTGTGTCTCCTTCTGTTTATTCAGGCTTGGCCTCTGTGGCTGGAATGTGTGAGCCTGAAAGGAGCTGCAGCATTAATGAAGACATTGGCCTAGGTTCAGCTTTTACCATTGCACATGAGATTGGTCACAAGTGAGTGAGTTTAAAAAAAGAATACTTTTTAATGTATCGCCTTTATAATATTAGTTTAATAACAGATTTTTTTTTTCTTTTTCCTGCATGGCTGTACCAGCTCTATTCTGGTGCTCCATGTTTCTGTATGTAGTATTCATGAGTGGCAGTACATTTTATTTTGTATATATTACCTAGGGCTTTAAATTTAGAACTGAAGAATCATTGTTTACACTTTGATTTTAGGTTCTAGTTAAATCTGTGCTTTTGAGATTTGGCTCACAACCTTCCTACTCTGTTTCATATTTTGAAATATTTGGCTTTGAAAATATCCTTGTTTTTCCACTTACTTTTGTCTACCTTTCTTTATAAAAAAAGGTGTCTAAAAGGTAATTTTTTTGCTTTTTATTTTGTCTTAAATATAATTCAAACTATTTTCATTAAAACATTGATTTTGTTGTCAATATTAATACACTTTTAGTCATGTTTCACTCAAGCACAAAGTATATAAAACAGTCATAGAACAGTCATAACGTCACTTGTTACATTTTAAGCATCAGCATATATTTTTAAAGAGCATGATGTTATGAGACTGATAAAATCTGAGTACAGTTTGGTCTAGACATATTTCAGATCTTCTTTAAAAATACAGCATTTTTAGTACATTATGATTACTCTGAAAGGTCTAGGCACCTTTGATTGCCAAGAGGTTTACTTCTTTTTTGATGTGAATTGACCGACACTGGGTTATGGATGACATGTTTTCCCAGTCATTAGCTGATGCAACTGCTAAAAGTTCCAGTGCAGACTGAAATGGAAGCTATCAATCTGCTGATCAAAAAAAAGGAGCTGAAAGTAAACAGTTATTTCCAGCCCACCTATCATGCAAGATAGTCTGTGGGCAAGTATGATCTCATTTATATTATGAGAAGACCACTGTAGTTGCACTGAAGTAGATGAAGTTTAGAATCCAAAAGCAATTGTATAAGATCTGAACAAAATAATTTAAAACCTATCTAACTTTCCTTATCTTCATTTCCTTCCCTCTCTTCTTTCACTTGCGTGAGTTGAAAAAGATAGGGTAAAAGAAAAGATAATTCCACTGTTGGGGAAAGAGCTCCCCTAAATCGCTCGTGGTTCTGTAATTCTTGTTATTAACATCTATTATAGTAACAGGTGACCTTGCTGTGAATTTGTCATGTGTTTAACGAGAAAAACAATCTTCCAAGACCACATCTTCATTCTAATCCATATGTCATGCAACTACATATTTTATGCAGATTATTCCAGAGATACATAAAAAGAATTTAAATATATACAGCTATTTTATAATGCAAGTCTGGCATAATGACAAGAGTTAATTTGAAAAGCTTAGACTTTGGTTAGAACCTGAGAAAAACATTATAGCAATAGCGTATCTCCTGTGATCTCAGCAATTTTTGTAACCATCTGTGTTTTCTGCATTGCATATCTTTTGGCTTCTTATATACAAGGTCTTTTAAAATTCTGAAATCTGAGCTATTTGGCATTTTTTACCTCATCCTGTAGCTAGCATGATGTGTCAAATACTGTTTTTTTAAGAAAGTAGAAATTATATTCCTTTAGCCTTTGTTCACTGCACAGTGACTGAAGAAAGTTGTCCTGCAACCTTGATGTTAAAAATGCCATGTAGATACCTTCAGTTAAAGATGGGAAGAATATGTGGGAAAATCTTCAAGGTTTATAATGTTTTTTGCAACCCACACTCATCTCTCATTCACCCACTCTGGGAATAAATGCCTCTAAGACTAAATTAAGGAAGCTGTTATTACCTCTCAACTTCCTGCTTCCTAGTACCCACTAGAAGGTACTTGCATATATGAGTAAAATAATAATTTCGGGGAGCCTTGTAAACCTTTTTCT
>NW_010209155.1:29532-30502 GCF_000695765.1 Mesitornis unicolor
ATTGCTTTTCTCTTCGGACATAGCTGGGAAGTAAGAAATTGGCTTCATTGCCAAATGTGAAATAGAAGCATTTAAGGGACATGTCTATACTGGTTATATAACATACAACAAAAAAACCACTCAAATTAGAATGGGAGGATTTTACTTTGAAAGATCATGTTTTTATTAATTATATAATTGTTGATTTTTTATAAAATATTGAATTGAGGAATAAGATCCTCTTGTGATTTAAACAGAACGGTAATGACGTTACATATATTTTGATGGATTATCCATTTTCTTCAAAATTGGGTCTGTAAGATTCCCTGATGGAAGGATAGCACAACTTCTTGTTAGTTTCTAGTGATGTATTAAATTACAGAGTGATGAGAAGTCATTAGATCACTCAATCTGACTTTCTGTGTATCATAGTGTATTAAGTTTAACTCATCTAGCCTTGTATTGATCCAAGTAACTTCCATTTGGTTGAAGAATATTATCCAGAAAAGCACTTAGTCTTGAAGACTTAAAGAGACTGAGAGTGTGAGTATGATTATTATGGTCAGTCATACTTTCTGTTAAATAGTTATAAGTATTTCTTAAAATATTTTTGGTTTCTGTTCCTTACAACGTGTAGTTTTTACATGTGTATAACCCAGACTTGGTGCAGATAAGCTAGACTAATCTTATCTCCTTTTATGACGAGGTGGCCTGCTTGGTGGATGAGGGGAAGGCTGTGGACGTTGCCTACCTGGACTTTAGTAAGGTCTTTGACACCATCTCCCACTGTATCCTTCTGGAGAAGCTGTCTGGGCATGGCTTGGATGGGCATACACTTTGCTGGGTCAAAAACTGGCTGAATGGCCGAGCACAGAGGGTTGTGGTGAATGGAGCTAAATCCAGTTGGCGACCAGTCACAAGCAGTGTTCCCCAGGGATCTGTTTTAATAATAACCCCATGCAGCGCTCCAGGCCTGGGGATGAGTGGCTGG
>NW_010209156.1:0-21732 GCF_000695765.1 Mesitornis unicolor
TCCTCAGGGGCACGGGGCTCCTCAGGACAGGTTTCTCCTTGAGTAAATACCTGACGGAAAAGATGAAAGAGATGGATCTTATGTTTTGACTCAATTATTTAACTGAAATAAAATATTACACTTAATAAAAAAGGATGGTAAGTAAACTGTCTGAATCTAAAGAACGTAGACAATTATTTACTCTTATCCACAAGAAGTGCTTGACTATGAAGGGATTAAAATATATATCAAGTATTTGTAAACCTCATGTGGGAAAGTGCACTAGCTTGAAGAGGGCACAGACAACTATTTATTGAACAATTGGCTCAACTCTAAAAGAATTAGGTTCATGTTTCAATTCTAGAGCTCTTTTACATGTACTTTCTCTACATATTTATGTGTTTGATATATGTTACCGTGAACGTTTATAGAAATTAGTATTCATATGCCTGTACTTCCAATGAAGAGATTTTTCAATCTGTATTCACCTGCCATATTTTTTACAATAATCTGCATTTCACACGTATAAATGACATAACTAACCAGCATAACACAAGCTATTACTGTTACAGTCAGACTGCTATTTGAAATTCAAAGTATACCAGCAATTTTCATATAGAAATTACATATGTATGATTAAATGCAGGTGATGACACATAATTTATTTACATAATACTATTACATGAGAGTTTTCCATTATGAATTCAAAAGTAATTTTCTTGATTAAAATAACTTTCAGGCCAAAGAATTTTCTCTGGAAAAAATTGAATTTTGAATAACAAAACCTGGTGGGTATTATGAATAGATTAAATAGCAGAAAGTTTTAATAATTATTGCTATAAAATTATTCACTCAGTACAAATGACCATTGAAAAAGAACATTTAAATTATGGAAACTTACTACCTATTTTCTCTTCTTACATCCTTCCCACTAACAATATTATTTAATGAAAAGCCTTTAATCTGTTTGTTGGTTTTTTTCTTCTTTTTTCCTTTCTCAATCTGAAGCAACCATAACAATTTAAAGGAAAAAAATCTTAAAGGCAGAAAAGCTTTGTGTTTAAGTAGTAAATAATCAAAACCTTTCTCACTTAATAGTACTCCTGGTCACATACCCTCAAAAATGTAGAATACAGCATAAGCATATTGTGCAAATAAATCTAAAAATGCCTTTGGTATTGAAACAATTGGAATTAATTTTAACTATCATCCCATATCATCTCTGAAGAATCATGAAGGTACAAGCTGCATTATTTTTCTAAGACTGAGGATTGGTGCATAGTAACATATTAAAAAGATTTCTTTATTTTCCCTTTTTTTCCAAATATTGCCTTGAAAACAGTATCTTTTTTCATCAAAGTATACATTGAAATACAAATGCATGACAAGTTACAGAAAATTCCTATTTTTTATTAGTATTTGAAATGTAGAATAAAATGTCATTTGCCGTGTGAATTGCAATATATGAAGCCCTTTTGGCTTGCTTTTGACTTTGACAAGTAAAAATTAGACTCTTCATGAAGAATGAGGCAAGGAATAATTTAATACTCTCATCAAAAGATGATCCTCTTTTTTACTTTTCTGGTCTGGAATTGCATAGGATTAGTATTATCACAAATAAAATCAAGAACTTTACAAAGATCCAACAACATGAAATACTGAGCAAAAGCAGATCATAAATTATGGATCTGAAAAAAAATGAGACTCATGTATGCTAAAATGTCCAGAGCACTCTCTAAAAAAACACCTAAAGTTATGTAATGCCACTGTACCTCAAGAAACTAATTTTGTGCGATCTGGAAATGACCCTTACTATCTGGAAGCACGACTTAAGTAATAAAAATGATTTGGGTATATAGGATAGCAACACTGGAACAACAAAACAGAGGCCCATATTTGCATGAGTTTAGTCCGTTTTTATTTTATCAACTGATAGAGGCCATACATTTAAAAATTTTCTGTACCTGGAATATATAGGGAGATTCACATTTTAATTGCATAGCTGCTGGAACGTGAAAATTGTTCTAAATTATGTAGAAACTATTTAGAATTTATGGGTAGAGTTTATTTTTTTATCCTTTAGCCTTAGCAAAGAGACAACTTTTCTGACTCTTTGGGGACAGTGCAAAAAGTAGGGAGATGTGTGAATTGAACTTTGGGCTGGGTGCCAATCAAAATAGGAATATTTATAATGTCCCTAGTGGAAATCATACTTTATTTTTTAATAATAATTCCTGCATATCTAACTTAAATAAAACATTCTGCTGACCATTGTCACAGTCAGCCTCAACTGCTGTTTTTCAGCAGCAATAAACTATACATTTTGTACTAGTGTTTATATCTCTTTTGTTCCAGTTCATATGTCTTTCTGTGCTAAGCCTCCCCACTCTCTTGATAAGACAGGGAGTCAGGGTATGCACCCATGTGGCTGAACCATCTCCTTCCATTCATTTTGCAGTTCATTTCAATGTAATGATCTGAAGTAAAAAAGGAGAAAGCTCTCACTGTTTTCTAACCTTTCCTAAGAGGTGACCTTTCCATTAGATATGGTATAGTGACCTACACAGTTGGAAGCCTTTTAAAGACAGTTGGTTTGCCATTTCCCAAATGGATTTGTTTGTCTGGAAACCAAATCATTAGCTGTCTGCAAGTCAGTTATTTGCTGCTCCTATCAAAAGCTTTGAGGCTCTTTAAGTGTTGGAAGTTAGCCAGCAAGATTTTATGTTGTGTACAAGTTCTGTTTCAGAGCTCAGACCTGAATTCTTTATAGTGAGATTACTGATATCTCAACTACTCAGTCTCCGTGGGAGTGAGACTCTGGCCCATTCCAGGAAGGGAAAGGAAGGGTAATCTTAAGTGAGATTAACCATCTCAGTTCAGGAGAAACTTGAGTCTTGATATCAGCATTGCTGTTTTAAGATGTCTGTTTTAACTGTTTAAGTCTAAATTCTTTCTATTCTCTTTCTTTCAAAGTCTTTGATTTTATATGAGTCCATACATATTTAGGAAATCTTAAATAAAATGTTTTGATTTGTTGTTTTATCTTATTTTTATCTTGTTTTGGTAAACCTTTTATTGTCTTTTCTATTTTATAGAAGAAAAAATATGTTTAAATATATTTAATATTCTCATTCCTTATACTGCATTCTTAATTGTACAAAACATAAATATGTTCAAGTACAGAAGGATGGTAATGGAACTCCTTCTTTTCTCCAGAAGAAAGGAATGATAGCTTAACCAGATTCTGGTTTATTTCATGGCCTCCAGACAGACAATGTGTCTCCTGCCACCTGCAGCTCTGTGGTCAAAGAAAGTAGCCAGTAAAGAGCTTACTTCTGAAGTGTAACCCTCTGATGACCATTGCATTTTGCATTTCCTCTAGAGTACAAAATGGCTGGAAAAGAGAATTTGGTAAGGTGGGGCTCTAGTCTCTGCAAAAACTTATTATTTACATTTCTAAAACATAACCACATATTAAATGTTAATGTTCATAGATATACATAGAATAGTTTAGGTGGGAAGAGACCTTTAAAGGTCATCTTGTCCAACTCTTCTGCAATGAGCAGGGATATCTTCAGTTAGATCAGGTTGCTCAGAGCCCTGTCCAGTCTGACCTCAAATGTTTCCAGGGATGGGACTTCCACCACCTCTCTGGACAGCCTGTTCCAGTGTTTCACCAATCTCATTGTAAAAAAAATGATTCCTTATAACTAGTGTAAATCTATTTTCTTTAAATTTAAAATATCTATCTTATAAGCCCCCTTTAAGTACTGAAAGGCTGCAATAAGGTCTCCCAGGAGCAGTATACTTACAGATGTAAGTCACTGTACATATACATGAACATGCTAAGTCAGCAGTCCTAAAAGAAAAAAAGGAATGGCTCAGAGAACATCTGTGGGGATATGGAGCTGTGAGGATGGATCAGTTCCTCATTGTTCCTTACAAATCACAAACTAGCATAAGGTAAAAGTAGTAGGTAGCAAGTTCAGAGAAAAAAGAAAAGCAAGAGTTTCTTAACATACAGTTAAGCTATGAAGCTTTATGGCCTAAGATGTGGGAGTGCAGAAAGCCTAGGAACTCAAAGGGTGACTGGAGAAACTGCATGGAAAGTGAAAAGGACTCTGTAATTCAAAAATATGACCATTGTTTTAGAATATAACTGAGACATCAGTTGCTGGAGGCTGGGACAATGTTGTGAAGGACTATCACTATTTACTTGAAGATTTTAAATATGTTTATATATATATGTACACACACTGTGATTTGTTCCTGGCATCTGCATTTCACCAGCATTGTCAGAAGAATACTCAGATAAATGCATCTTTGGCCTTATCCATTATAGATAGTTATATGTTCTTACAACATTTAGTTTATCCTTAACAAAAAATAGTTTCTTTTGTGCAGATGCAATGGGTGAAATTCCACACATTTCCTCATAATAAGGGTTTGTGACCAATAATGTATCTCCAGGGTGTAAATCAATGAGTTAAATCCATGTTTTTCATGTTCTAAAGTATTTTCACTTTTAGAAAAAACAGAATTAATGACCTCATTTATTCTCCATGTGATAGTGCTTAGAGTTTCAACGTTTTTTCAATGAAGTACAGCAATTTCTTCATCGTGTGTTGGAACTGTTCCCAGCTTTGTGTATTCTTAAATAATAAAACTGTGAAAATAGAATTTCATAAAATGGAAGTCTAGAAGTGAAAAAAACCCCAAACCTAAAGAAAATAGATTTAACAGAAATTTTCATAGTTTGCTTGAAGTAGGTCACCCATTGGAGACAGTTGGGGAAAAAACAAACTTTGAAAAAATTTGAAATCGGAGCAGATGACAGTAAAAAAACAAAATCCTTTTCTTCTTTCCTTGAAAACAAGACATCAACTATTTTCCAGTGTACCACACTGTGACTACTCCTGAAAAATTTTTGCTATATTCCATAATTACTTTAGCTGTGAATAATTTTTACTAGAATATTAATATTATTGTGGTTTTTTAAAGTAATTTGCACAGGTGTGAATGGCAATGGACTAGATAAAATGTTTTTGTTTCATTGAATTAGGTTAAAATCTCACTTCTCAAAGTAGAATGACTACACTCATGCAAGAGTTCTATCTTTATCAAACTTTCAGTCATTTTAGTATAGTTCTCCTGATTAGCAATATCTACTCTAGAAAGATACAGCACTCCAGTAACCGTGAAGTTCCTAAGCCATCAAGAGTGGCATGAATCGTAAGATATACAACTGTCAGCATTAACTCAACATTTGTGAAGTTTTATGATTAAGGTTCATGATAATTTCCTTTATCCCAGCCATTAGCAGCTTTAAAAAACCTAGGGCGAGAACATCTATCTCATGAACATGAGTTTACAGAAAGATCTATTCTAGGGGTCAGAGAATTCTTTAGCATGCTCCTTCATTTACTGGTTCATACCTCAAGGTATCTCATAAAAGTGTCACCACAATATTAAAAAAAATCTGGGACGCCTATGGATACAATTTTCTAATTCCCTTCTCATACTAAAATGACAAAATCTTACAGATAGGAACTTCACACAAAAATGCAGAAGTACAATTTTCACAAGATCTGTGGGGTGCCTTCAAGTAGAGTAAAGAGTTTACAATGTGCATAGTAGATTATATTCCAGAACAGGTCCAAAACTGATAATCTGACTGTTGATATACAACTAGATATTCAGGCATGACAATGTATGCATTCTTGCATACACTACATGCTTTAAAAATGAAAAATTCTGGCATCACATGTTTTTCATTTAATAGGAATTACTGGGGGGTCTGTTTTATCAGGAAATGCTCAAAATTACTTTGAGGTCAGAACCTTAACCACCTTATGTAAAAAAGACAGGCAGTCAAAGTGCTGGAAAATGTTTAAAATGTGCTGTACCTTTTTTGAAACATGAACATCCCCACACAAAAAGAAGGTGAAAAAGTGAGGATGCAGATCCAAGAATGTCATCCATAGGTATAATGCATGCCGGTAAATTACCTGCAGGTGTATGTCTGGTTCTGCCGTTACTCCACCAGATGTATCATGCATCAAAGTTGATGCAAAGATTAACACTAATGGATAGATTAACACTAATGGACAGAGATGTAGACTACAGGAAAGAGAAAGCATTCAGTGTTTTGTTGCCTGAGGACTAGCTCCTCGCTACATACCCTCACTATCTAGAGTTTATTTTTCCTTCATTAGGTTTTACTTTATCCAGCTTAAAAGCTTCATTTTTTAACTTGTCTGTCTGAAGTAGTTATTTTAGTTTCCTCAAAATTAAGGTAACTCAGATTAACTGATGACTCTTTTCCATAAAGGCAATGTGAACACTCTTTTCAGAAGTATTCACCATGGTGTTCACATAGGTAGGCATCAACTGTATATAGATTCAACATATTGTTTTTTTGCATTCACTTTTGTATTAAAGAAATGGTTTATGAGAGTCATCTATTCATCACAGTTAAAAGTGCAAAGTGTTATTTCTCTTTGTCATAAGTGAAGCACCTGCACAGTGGTTATGTCTATAGTTAACCATACATCATAACATTTATTGGTTTCCAAAAAGGAGAGAGACAAACAATTGAAGTATTTGTGTAACATCAAATCTGGACAACATTTTTAACCAGAAATTACAAAGGTTTTGAAGAAAACTTTCATCTTTCATAAAAGTTCATTGGATGTGACAAGAGACATGAAAAACCACAGAAGAGAATGAACATTACTGATAAGACAGAATAAAATAATCTTCTTTTTAGCAATGAGACAGGAAATGCTAGATGGTCTCCAATAGTTAGTGGAACACTAACTAACCCAGGTTTTAAGATATGTGCTTGCAGTTTACACTTCTACAGTTTTTGTCTCTACTGAACAACATACTAGGTTCTCTATGACTCAGTTCTCTAGCTATAAAGTGAAAAAAATAATAATAACCTAGTCTTTTACAGATAAAAAGTTCAATTGTAAGAACAAAATAATTAAAACTAAGGGGCTCAAACACATTCTCTATGATACCCATGATACATTTTCAGAGAAAAAAAGTTTCACAGATATACAAAACAACGATTTGATTTGTCACTGGCTTTTACATTAACCTCCAATACTCTGAACCATATTCATGGTAAGCATCTTGTAAGACTAACATCAGTATAACTTGAATTAGTTAGATGTATAGAAACAGGTGTATTTGTTCCTGAAAATTTGAGGTTTTTTTTTTTAAAATTAATTAATTATTTTTATTTAAGCACTTGCTTCTTGTAATAAATCTTGGAATATTTCTGTCCATATGCATTGAAATCATAGGAAGAATAAAGCTTCAGTTTCTTCACTTATCTGGAAAATGAATGTTCATTTTCCCATAGTTCATCTTCAGGACGTTTTTGCTATTATTCAACCTATTTTTTACTCTCTTACTTTCAGTTGAGTATTTTGAACAATAACATCTAAGTTCCATTTTAACCTATTATTATCCTGGCTTGATTTCTACCTGTATCACATATTCATATTTTTTTTCCCCTCTTTCTTTTTTTCCCCATCCTACCTGTATGATTATGATTTATTTCTTGCTCAGAATCCTGTCAGGTTTTTTTGAAACATCGACTCTTCTTTAAAGAGTCAATGCAAAGTCAGCAAGTTGTCTTTCTATCGCATTTTGTGTACGCTATAATTAAATAATAAATAATAATAATTGACTGTAGTGTCAATTATCTGAGGGACAATTCAGAACCATTCCTGGGGACTAAGTTCAGCTATTATTTTTTTTGTTGCTTTTAATGATAAAGTTGAAATTAAGAAGTGGATAAACACCACAAAATTGTTCCCATGGGCCACTGAATAGCTAAAAGATCAAAAAGTCTGCTGCTTACTCAGAAGTCAGCCCCCAGTTGGCACAGTGTTTTAGAACTGTATAGCATTAGAGAAGCTGGAGAGCGCAATTTTTCAAATAACAATGTCACTGATGATGAAATCCATTTTGAAAAAGACAAAGACATGTTTGGTTGTCTCTGCTGTTTTTCTTATTATCTCTTATTTTGGCACCACAAAATTCTTAGTCTAGAAAGTATTAGGGAACAAAAAAGAGTGGGAAGAAGCTGCAACATAAATAACACAATGTGTCTCTTTAGTATGACAGTTGAAAAATGAGTACTCTATTGACTTTAATGACCTACAAAGAAAATTCAATGTCTGTACTGATCACTTTTGTAAACAGGTAAAGAGTAGAAACTGTATTAAAAAAAAAAAAACCACCACTACTGTGACTCATATCTCATTTCTGAAACATCTGTCTCAGTATCACATCTGAAATCCAAAGTTACACTTTCATTCCAGACAGAGCTCAGTATAAATATATAATCTCAAATTCAGCTCAAACTTTATTAGATTTGAGTTTTAAAAAAAATAAAAAAAATAAAAATAAAAATAAAAAGAAGAGTTTTCCACCATTTTTTTCATCCCCTAAAGAATGGCACACTATATGAGCAAACTACAGCAAACTTTATGATATATGGTGTTCAGATTTTTTTCAACAGCAGTCTTCAGACTTCCTGTTAGTATAAGTGATTAGAGTGCTTGTCAAACAATGTATTTCATGACACTCATGTCCCATGAATCAGGTTAATTGTGGTGTTCATAGCAGGCAGGACAGGATAATACTTATGCTTTTTATATCGTCTGTTTATCAAACTGTGGTGTTTCACAAAAGAAAGGCTATATATAGGGTCACATTCAAAATATCAAACACAAGATAGAGTATATCTAGTCCAGTCCAGTCCATTTTAAATGAATATATTCACTTAATTTTCTCATTTTAAATTCAAATCTGACCTTCTGTGTTGTCAACCATGACAACCATGAATAGCTAAAAATCCTAAATGTATTGGGAGTATCTGACATCGACATGTTGCTTCTGTGGTGGAAAAAGAAAACAGAGTTGTAAGTTTGTAATTACAGTACAGCAAATAGAATTTTTCATCAGGGAAAAAAATGTACTAAGGGAAATAATGGTATTTGGGAATGAATGAAGATTTGCCCTACCCTTACCCAAACACACTGAGCCAAGAAATATCTTTAAGGAAATATTTTAACTTCTTGACGTAGATGGTGGATAGCCAATGAGGGTCTTGATTTGTAAAAACAATAAAAGTACACTCCCAGGCTCCAATTGAAGTAGAAATCAATGTCATGGAGCTTGGTTATATTCAGAAATACAACATTTGATATAACCTGGGCTTTTGTCTTGGCTGAGTTAATGATGAAAAATATTATATCTGGCAACCTTTCCTTTCACAGTGTAAGATCAACACCAGTGCTTTCTTTAGGAATACCTGTGTCACAAGGATTTACACAAGCAGATCCTAAATCAAAGAATAAATGACCTAGAAATATAACACAATTTCTATTTAAAGGGAAATTTAGTCATCTAGTTCAATCTACTGCACAAAATAGTGATTGTTTCAAAGTAAGATCAGGTTGCTCAGGCTTGTGTCTTCTCAAGTTTTAAATATCTCCAAGGGTGATGACTCTGGGCAACCTGCTACAGGGATTAGTCACTCTATTTGCAATATTTTTGTTTTCTTCTTAGCCAGTTGGAATTTCTGTTGCTGAAACTTTATGTCCTTTTGTTACACCTGACTAGGAGCTTTTCTTCTGCAAAACTTCTTTAGATATTAGATAACTGCAGTGCTATTATCAGCAAGTGATTCCTTTGCTAGACAAAAGAAAATCAGTTCCCTCAACCTCTCCACACATCCTGTCCACCACCAATCCTTTAGCCACCTTGATGCCCTTTCACTGGAATCTCTCCACTTTATCCATTATGTCTTTTATTTTGGGAGGCCCTAAACTGGATGCAGCACTCCAGACATGACCCCAGAAATGAGTAATAGAGCACTTAAATAACTTTCCTTTTCCTCCTGGATAAGCTTTTGCTAATTCAGTTATGGATGAGATTAGTTGCAAGTATCTCTTTGCATCGATACTTGTATCATTCCTCCACAGAAAAGTGAATATTCATTTAATATATGCTTAAAAAGAACTGGAAAGAATGCCAAACATGATGACAAACGTGTGCTTTATGTATTATGATCTATTTATATATATTTAGTATGATTTGATACACAACTGTTTTAGGTTTTTTCCATTTCTTTTAATAGCAATTAAACAATTTTAAAACTTAGTAACAGCATTTCTGCTGATCAAACAACTTTTTGTTGTAGAAAAATATTAATAACTGAAAATAACTGCTTTTAGTAAAGCAGTTGTACCTTGAAAAGAACAAGCACAATCACAAAACACATTAATGAGGCAGTTGCAGCCTGGTGAGGTCTTGCTGCAACGAAAGAGTTAAAAAAAAAGTCTACAATTACAAAATCCGAAATCCAAAATACCAAGAGAACATAGCTGTCTAAGGCAGAAATCAACCAGGTGGCATAAGTAATTTTAACAATAAATCAGAGACAAGGAACTTTAACAGCTATGAATACATTTGGGGAAAAAAGATTTAGCAATTGAATATTATTCTGTGCATTTTCCTGTTTTCTTCTTTTTTCACCTTAAGGCGGTTAATTCATTGCTTACAAGCAGGTAAAATTGCTTTATTGAATACAACACCATTTTGTCTAATTTTGTCTCTCCAGAAATTCTGAACAGTTGATCTTTCTTTGACAAAAAGATATACTAGATGACTGCATCACGATATTTCAGGCTCTTTTTTTATTATTATTATTATTTTAAAAAACTTTTTATCTTTTTTGCTTACTTTTGTGGATGATATGGGTCACAAGAAACAAGGATTTCTTTTTCCCAAACATGCATTCACATGTTTCCATGGGAAATTAGAGATTAGAACCATCTGAAAACAGAAACCATAGGTTTGCAGGGGTGGAGGGGTGAGCCTTGTGCTTTTATATTATGCTTAACTTGACCCAAGACAATAATTCTATTTTCTTAACCTTCTGTGCCAGCAAGTCTCTAGAGCAGTGAAAAAAACAAAATATACCAGAAGGATGCACACCTGACTTTACCCAGAGACTCATATAGTAGTTTAATACATGCAAGCTAAACAATTCTGTTCACAGATTTCACATACTTTGTCGTTACACATGTTTAAAAAAAAATAAAATTAATCACATGCTCCTTTTCTACACCGAATCAACACCAGCTAACTGGCCAGAAAGAATGACATTAGTGCCAGCCTGTGTGATCTAACTCTGTGCTGCTCTGATCAGACAAACATACCGTGATGGAAATGGAAGACTTGTTCATTGAAGTCATAGCTGTAGTGCTGGCTTCAGGAATAACTATCTGGCATTCTTCAGCCTGAGTCATAGTTTAGAAACAGGCGCTTTACAGAAACAACAAACTGTTATTCAAGTAAAAGCAACTCTTTCAATGAGTAAAGTTTAGTATTACCCAAACATATTAGACAGATGATTACATAAGTTGTACATAGGCTATAAACACATAGGCTTTATGGGTGAAACAGTCTCTGAGTGGCGTATCTCATGTTATCAGATGCATGAAACAATTTTCAGGAGAAACAGTGACCTCTTTGATGATCTAAATGTGACTACCCCAAACCTACCAATACTGAACTGTACCAAGACCCACTTGATGTAATACACCGCCTGCAGAATGACCCCCTATCCTCAACACCTTAACTGACTGCCTGTTGAAGTCTGATACCTCTTTAAGCCATGAAGGTATTAGTATTGTCAGCTGCTACTTGTGGACTTGATGACTAAGCAGCCAAGTTTTAGATCCTCAGTAAGGCCTGATTTGAACCCAGAGGCTGAAGTAAAGGTCTACATTACTTATAGTCATAGTGGAATAAGCAGCATAGTAGTGCAAAATGTCTGTGCAACCTCTGCTGTAGGGGAAACTGAAAGTAATGTTTTCTAGGTACTGTGTCAACTCTTCACTACTTCCTGTGACTCCTATGGGAAACCAGAGGTCTTTTTGTAGAAGATTATAACACACACAAATTCTGTGGTATTCACCTTTTTCTATGTTTTTATGAGAATCATCTCTGCATCGATTGTATCATATTTTGTTCGGTTTATTTCTCCTAGTGTAACTTAAAACTCCTATAAATAATATTTTAATTTTATACCAGATACTCTGAAATAACCTCTTTTAAGGGTGTTAAAACTATGTCAATATTGCCTGTTTTCTGGAATAATATGAAATATATATTACATGTGCCCATTTTAATTTTCCAGCCAAATCATCCTTAAATAGTTATGAATTTCTTTAGCTTTAATGTAAATTATTAAACAAGGCTTTCAAATACATGCAAAAAGGTATTTAATAGGATTACTTGGAATAGCTTCATATGAACCACATGTTATGTTATTCTGTCAGATAAGTTGTCCCAGAAATACTTCTCAACTTTGCCAGTAATTGTAAGAAAGCTTAATTCTATAATTTCCATTAATTTAAGTTCAGAAATTGAACAAACAGACAAAAAACTCCTAAAACATTTCCTACAGGAATGTTCTAGATAATTCCTGCCCAAATATGATCTAAATGTTGGAAAGGAGAGAGTAAAGATTTGAGCCTTGGCATTTAGTTCTGGAGACTATAGAGGTAATTTTCATTTTTTCTTTAAATGAGTTCCAGGTACAGAGAGAAAATTTTGAATTTGGTTTCTGTTCTGTTGAGACTCATCCATGCACTTTGAAATTCCATGTTTCCTAAACCACTGCCTGGAAAAGTCTGCATTCTGTTGCATGCAATCACTGAAGTAGCTTAAGGCCATACTAACAGAGCTTAGAAGTGTAACATTGAACTTGATGTAAATGGAAGAGGGGAGACTGTTTAGCATATGGAGTACTGTCACACTGAACCCTGGAAAAAATTATTGCATGTGTGGTAGAAGTGTATCTAATGCATCAAGAAAACCCTATGTATTGCCGTTCTAGAAGCACAACAAGAGTGCCCCACTCAATGTGAGCTTCCAGATATCTAAATCCAAATCAGCACTGGAAAGAAAGTACCTCTGTCTTCTTCCTCCTCCTTGAAGCACATTTACATATTTTGGTTCTAGTATACCATACTGTGTTTGTACATTTTTATAAAATAGCCATTTCTTGTAGGAGACACCTTTTCCTGTGATCTGGAAATATCTGTGCAAAATAAAATTGTAAAATTTAGATAAGATAACTAAAATAAAACAAACTAATAAACAGACCATGACAGATACCTGTAGTACTTAATAATCTGTTCTGGATTTTTTGGTGTTCTTTTCAGTCTTGCTTAGAATAAGTTAGACACCAAAAATCACAGGATCATTTTGGACAGCCACACTAAGCAATGGTTTGTCATAGCAGATGATCATATGCTATATAAGTAGGGAGAAGGAAGTATTAACTGTGCATCCAGACACCTGTAGACACGTTTTGCCAGCAATAGCATATATGGATCCAGGTCTGAACTGGGTATTCAGATTTCTTCAGTGCCTTAAAAATTAGTTCGCTGTGAATGGCCCATCATCTGTGAACGGACCTTTTTTATCAACAGCCAAATAAATGTTATGATAAGTGATCTGAGAAATCCTCGTGGGGCAGCATTGCTGGAGCTGGAAGATATTTTTCTTCATACCCTGGGAAAATTCTGTAGCACCTGAAGCAGATTCCAGGATGTGGAAGTCGACTGTATGTGGACAATTCCAAGTGGGGCTTGGTATTAGCAGAAAGGCTGAGGGAGCTGGGTCTCTTTAGCCTGGAGAAGAGGAGACTGAGGGGAGACCTCATTCATGTTTATAAATATTTAAAGGGTGAGTGTCACGAGGATGGAGTCAGACTCTTCTCGATGACAAACAATGATACGACAAGGGGTAATGGACACAAACTGGAACACAGGAGGTTCCACTTACATTTGAGAAGAAACTTCTTCTCAGTGAGGGTAACAGAGCACTGGAACAGGCTGCCCAGAGAGGTTGTGGAGTCTCCTTCTCTGCAGACATTCAAAACCCGTCTGGACGCCTTCCTGTGTAACCTCATCTAGGTGTTCCTGCTCCAGCAGGAGGATTGGACTAGATGATCTTTTGAGGTCCCTTCCAATCCCTAACGTTCTGTGATTCTGTGATATTAAACTATTTGCATGGTCAAAATTCCCTGTGAAACTGAAACACAGTCCCCATAAGAACTTTAAGTTTCTGTCCCCATAAAGAAAATTTGCCATTTAAAATTTATAGTAGTCATGTTGCCAATATCACAACCTTGTGATCAATCCAAAATAAAATCAGCAGATACGGTGGTGAAGATTACTGAAATAAAAGTTCTTTTCTGGATCACACCCTTTTTTCCTTTCAGTTCTGTCGTGGTTTAGGCCCAGTGCATAATTGAGCACCATGATGCCCCAAAAAAGGGACTAGTCAAAATAAGGTCTAGGTGGGCTTCTCACCTCTTTATAAAGGTCATGGGCAAAAGACAGACTCATCATAAGGAGAAAAAACAAATAAACAAACAAAAAAACCAATTTTAATTTGTTACCAACAGCAAAGTAGAATAATGAGAGATACAACCAGATCTTAAAGTCAAAACACCTTCCCCTCACCCTTCCCTTCTTCCCCGGCTCAGCTTTGTTCCCGGTTTCTTCACCTTCCCCCAGCTTTTCTTTGAAGCAAAGGGGGATAGGAGTGGGAGTTGCAGTCGGTTTCATGCCATGCGGTCTTCAGAAGTAGTGAGGACTCTGCCCAGCCTCTCTCTCTGCTTCCATGTGGTGCCCTTTCCACAGAAGAAAAATTCCTCAAAAGTCCAATCTGGGTCTGCTTACAGCTGCAGTTTTCCTCGCTCACAAAACTGCTTCAGCCCAAGTCCACAAAGCTCCAATCTGGGTCTTCCCACAGTCACAGTTCCCTCACACATGAACTGCTCCAGCACACAGTGCCCGGAGTCATGGCTACTTCAGGGGCAGTCACGTGCTCGTGTGGCCCTGACCAACCAGTGAACTCTACGGGCTGCAGGCCAATCGACCTGGCTCTCGCCATGGGTTGCAAAAGGGAAACCTGGGTTCTGTGTCCTCCTCCTCCTCCCTCCTCTCCTTTCTTTCCTTCAACCAACCTTGGTGTTCTTCAAAGTTGTTCTCCTTAGGCCGCACTCCTTTCTCCACTACAGGTCTCTTCTGATGGTACCGAAGAGTTCCCGGCTCTCTCTCTTTTCAGGCTGGAGCTGCAGCGGGGCTTAAGCTTAAGTTGGGGTTGGGCCGGGCAGGGCAGGGCAGGGGCCATGCCACCCGCACCTGGGACCGTGCCGATCAGAGCCAGTGCCAGAGAAAGAGAAAACACATGCCCTGCACCCCTCTTAAATACATGAATTTGCAGAGGCACTGTTTGGCTTGGCCCTGGTCAGAGGTGAGTCTGACAAAGGAAAAGAGGAGCTTTTCAGGTAGCTTCTTAAAGTGCTATCTCCATAGCCCTTCCTTCATTACCAAAGGCACAACCAAAAAACGCCTCAGAGAAAACCCAATACAAGTATTCTCTGCACCTTAAGCATAGTTTATTTACAAAATGCTAGTGTTCCTTTATCTTCCATTTTGAGTTTATGGTCAAATGATACTTTAACGTGTTTGCTTTCAGCATTTCTTTTCCCTTTCTGATCAACAATATTGCAAAACTGCCTTAGAAGACAATTTTGTTGCTTTCCTTCTAAATTGCCATGAAAACAATCAAAAAGTAGTTCACCCTCCTGTAAGGTACATCAGCACCTGTAGAGGGTTACACTTACTCAAACACAGATGACAACATAGGTGCAATGAATAACAGCATAAAGGTCATTAATAGTATCATAATTTCAAATCTTAAATATGCTTTTCCAAAGTTTCCTTTATGGAGCTATAGGACAATATACATTCATCCTTCTGAAATGCTACAAAATTTAAAGAAAAAGAACCTGATTCTGTTAGACGCTAAAGTCATTCAGCCCACCAGTTGTCGTGGACTCTGAGCACCTTTCCAAGGGAGGCCTAGTACTTCATAGGATCAGTTCATAGCAGCACTCTTGCAGTAAGCTCTTGGAGTTTCCATCATATAGGCAATAGAAAAATGTTATAAAAGAGTGTTTAGATGAAATATAGCAACCTCATCAGCTGTTAATACTTGCCGTGGTGAGTCAATTTGAAGTCATAGCTGAAAGGATTGTAGCACTAAAACTGAAAAAGTTTTGGATCAATATAGGTAAATAAGAACACAGTAGACTTAGAGAGGAACAGACCTCCCAGTTTTAAGTCTATGAAAAATAATGGAATTGGATTGTCAAGATTATTCTGTTTAGTTGGCCCTGCAAAGTCTTCCAGTGTTCTAAAAACTATTTGTCCTCTTTAAGGGTGATGTGCAGAGCAGCATTGGCTAGCATTTTTATTTTCATTATATTTGTTTTCTTTATGCTTGACTGCTCTATACAATGCCATTCCCTATAATACTGAGCAATCTAGCTTGCAATTTTAAAAGCATCATTCACAATAAATAAATGTATCTGTCAGATCTCAGAGAGAAACACGAATGTGCTGTGTTTTCTATGAGAAATATACAATTGAAAAACTCCCCAAAGTAATTTTCTCCCAAGTCCATCATATACTCAAATTTAATAGGCTTTTTGGCCAAGATGGCTATAGTTAGGCCTTGGATTCTTGTGTTATACATTCTGCATAGCATACATAGGAAATAAATTTGCTAGAACAATGTTATGAATTTTTTGTCAAAAACATAGCATATCTGACTTTCACATGCTATTTCTTTTCTTTCTAATTTAACTTCCAGATCTCCTTGACCCAAATATGCAGAACATGTGCCCAAGAGTAACCAGCTTTCAGATGCCTGATGAATACATGCTTGGGATGCAGATGAATTGCAATACACCTGAGCCTTCCTTTCTGCTGACAAACACTTGAAAGAAAAACAGTCAAACAAAAATCCTAATTTTTGGTGCACACTATATTAGACCCAAAATAAAGTAGAATTCAAGTTGATAACAATACTCTTCTAAATATGAATTTAAAGAAAAGGCTGATCTAAAAGCCAATGGATCACCTGGAACAGAAAACAACAACAAAACCAACAACAAAACTGATGAACACTGTAGTGCCTTCCATAGTGATGAATATAGATGGAGTTCTTCACATTTTTAATTGAGAAAGGTGTGATCTTTGTTGCAGAACTGATAGCAATGACACATTCTTCTGTATGTAGTCATTGAGAGAATTTCTGTCACTGCACTGCCCTGAGCAAGGAGAATTTGGACCCATGAAGTAGTGAAAGGATTTGAAATTCTAAATCTCTGTCACATTAGAAACTGTGAGGTTTCTAGGAATACATCACCATGACCTTAATCCTTATTGACTATCTGACAAGACCCTATGAAAGAAGTCACTATCGTGGCACTTTTTTGTCCACTTTGTGTCCTCTCCCATAATCTAAGTGGTCTGTCACTGAAGTAACTGAACAAGTATTATGAGACTTAATTCTCACAGGTATGATAAGTATTGTTACATCGTTTTTGCAGTTGAGGATCTGAACCACAGGCAGAGATAGATTTGAAGCAGTGAAACATTTAAGCACATGCTCACCTTCACACATACAAGAAGCTTGATTTACAAAATTAAAGGAAAGAATACATTTGAGAATTTGTCTAGACCTTCATGACTTCCCAAGGTTCACACAGATGGTTGGAGCAATGTTGGGTGCTGAACTGCTAGGGCTTCTGAATGCTGGTGAAGTATTTTAACTGCAGGTTCTCCTTCTGCAAGTATGTAGGAAGGTCTTTATAGGACCAAATCTTTACAATAAATTGTTAAAATCAGTTGAATTGCTTGGCTGACAGTTGTTTTATAACCTTAGAGACAGAATTTGATTGATAGCTGAAACCAGATCTGAAGTTATCTGGCAAAGAAAGATGAGGAAAATTCCATTATATAAAGTAATGCCCTCCTGTTATGCTGAAAAGTACTGAATTTTTCTAAATGTCAGAAGGTCACAAGTCATTGACCATCAAGGTTTTAATTAATAAACCACCATCTGAGTATATATGTAATAAAATGTGGTTTATGTACATTCAAACATGGAACTTGAACCACAGACGGTCTGTAGAACAAATTTTTTACATCAGGTATCTTACTAAAAAAAAAATCCTCACATTCAAAGAATAGATTATTTTATTTTTGTTAGAAATATTAAGAAATAGAATTGAGTCTGTGGTTTTTCATCCAAAAGAAATATTAGAGAATCAACTACAGAGGACTGTTTCCTTCTAAGATTAAAAATGTGTTAACACTAAGAAAAAATAAATCAATAAGCTGTATGTAGTAACATCATCTTGTTACTCCTAGTATCATATCTCCAATCCTCCCTGTGGTCTTCCCCACAGTTTTCTTTTTCTTGCTTGCAATATTGCAGAGTTCTTTGTGCTTTCAGAAGACCAAATTTTCTTAGATTCCCAGGTATGCTATGGGAAAGTTCTTTATACATTTTGTAGTTTAGTGACTTAATTTCCAGGTATCTTTTCCTGCTTCTGATCTGATAAGACAGCTTGAAAAAAAGGGTCAGAACTTGCAATAAATATATTCTGCTAATTGCTATTTAAGTTTAACCAAATGTATCTGACAGTAAGAATAACAGAAAGAATAATACCCACTTTTTGGAGAACAAAAAACAAACAGCCCACAAACAAACAACAAATAAAACAAACAAACAAACAAACAAACACCTTCAAGTGAATTTCATATATCACTGCTACAAATGTTACAGGCTTTATTTATTTTTCTTACTTTGGGACATTTTCATAAGGATAAATTGCCTAACAAAAAAAGAGAACCCACAAAACCAAACCCTTAAAAATTCACAGAAACTTGATCTATAATGTGTTTGCTTTTACTGGGGAGTATTAAGAGTTGAATTATGAAATATAAGATGTGTTTGAAGGTCTCTAAAATGTAGTAGTTTTATGACAAAAATGAAAACTATAGAAAGATATTTTGCTCTGTACTTACTTTTTTAAATCTGTATTTATTTAGTCTGTAGTACCAGAAATTTAATAACATCATCTTTCTTCCTTTTAAATACTCATTGTCTGCATTTGACATATATATATAAAGTCTGTATAGTCTTCATCTATGATAAAATAATCTGAAAGTCCTGCGGATTGCTAGGTATTAGCAGCATAGTCTGAGTTTCCAGAAATGTTGTTGATGGAGATCTTTGTTATCCTAAAAACAGTGTGTTTCTTTTGCTGTTTATAGGACTTGACATAACACCTATATACATTCTACCAAATTTGAGCATCTATGGCCATCAATGGGATAAAAACCATTTATGGTTCTCAGAATTAAATCTACCGCAGAAACAGAGTTCTCAAAATTAGGTGAGCACCTCACCAGTAACAATGAGGCTTTACCAGTAAACTAAATTAGTCAAAGATCTTCCCTGGTCCTCTGGCCAACTATCATGGCGAAGTTTGTGTCTGTGTGCTGAAACTCTCTTATTCTCCAGAAAAGCATGGTCACCTCTGTGCTGTTTATTGAGAACGGTCCTTGGCCTGAGCTAACTCCTGAGCAGGGTGGGTAAAATGCTAAAATGCAGAGACTAAAATTGTGCCATAATTCAAACAATGTATGATTTTCTGAGTGTGGATGACTGCACTGCAGGGCACAGTCCTTTGTCCTAGTCCTGCTTAGTGTCTTGAACACACACGCAATACTGCTCTTCTTTGTGCATGTTATGTGATTTGACCAGATCTCACCTTCTTAACGTAGATCAGTTTTAAGGCTTTTACTTTCATTTCATATGGCAATTCCTGGGGCTGTGCTGAATCCCTTCAAAAAAACCCAAGCAAACAAACCACCAATCCCAAAACAGACAAACCCTACTCATATTACTGAACATGACTAGAGAGATTCTTAGAAACATAATTAGTCCTCCTTTCATAAGCTGAACTATCTCAAATTACATGGCATCGATTAGCATGGATTTTCTTATTCTATCTTACACTGCTTTGGATCTGTACTATGTAACAATTTCTAGATATTAAAATTATATTTAAAATTAATCTTGAGCACATTATGAAAAAAATGTTATTAATAAATAATTCCAGGAAGCTTGTTTATTTGTACTGTGATAGAATGAGAACAGTGCAGGTTCAGATAGACCTGAAAGGTCATAAATATGTCTGAAATGTAAGGTTTGTTGGAATACCACTGATGTGGAGAAAAGAAAGAGAAATGACACAGTCATGTCCTTACTACTTGCTAAGATGGTCAATAAACTGATCTAATTACCAAACCAGTGTCAAACATTGCTTGGAGAGAGACCATCTTGTCTGTGTCAGGAGCAATCTAGCAAAGAAATAACAAGAGACAATGAAATAACAATATATAGGAGAAGAAGAACAGGTGATTCAAAAAGCCTATGTACATGCACAAACATTTATCTGTGTGTTTTTTTCTTTTTCTCTTTTCTTTTTTCTTTTTTCTTTTTTTTCTTTTTCTTGTTTTAAATCCTGCCTCTTGACAGCTTCATTGGATGTCTGTAGTTCTTGTACTCTAGAATTGTTTCAAATTCTCTGTAATGCAGCATAGAGATTGGATTTTATCTTTCCCAGAATCACTACTAGTCATCACTAGCAATGCTTTCCTCTCTGCATCTGTGTAAACTGTGTTCATTCAGCTGCAGTTTTGTTAGTGGACTCTGGAGGCTTATGCAGATATGGGGTATTCAGAGCTGATGTTTCTGGCAGACCCAAATACTACTTCCTTTTCATGTGTTGTCCGTTGTTTCTTTCCATCAAATGAAGTAGATGCTTATGATGTTTGTGTTGTGAGTAGGAGCTGTAGAAAATCAACTGCTCAACTTCTTGTCAATGCTTCAGTCTCTGTAGGTGTCATTATTTATACTTCCAGATGAACACGTGACATTTTGGAATTCTACAGCACGAAAACGGTCAAGTACAGAAGTCTTGCATTTTGGGTACTGATGTATTACAACAGTCAAGTGATAGATATCTTTTCCAGAGCTATATTCTGCCTGCAAATGCTGAGAGACTTCCACTGCATAATAAAAACAGGGAGAAGGGAGGAAATTTCAGTTTTCTACACTAAGTGGAATTCATAAAATTAAAAGAAAAAATCATTTTTGTCTGAAGCTCTTTAGAAGATGCTGTAAACAATAATGAACACTATGAACATATACTCTGATACATAAATGTCTAATGAAGCAGTCTTAAAAAGTTATTTGAACTTCAAACTGACCTGCGGTAAAATGATGGCACTCAATTCAAAAAAATATTGTAGAAGTTCAGATGTGAATAATTGAAGAGTATTAAATCCAGAGTAACAAAATGGTCAGCAAATAGAAATGAATTAAACATTCTTCCAAGTTGTTGGTACAGAATATTAAACTTTTTTTCAATTAAGACTGAGTATAACTATGACTTCTTAGTATTTCTAGATCATATCTTACACTGCATTCATCCTATGTGGTGTTTCATCTGTTTATGCTACCCTTACACCCTGTATGATTCTCATTTACAGTTAACTCCATTGTCAAGTGTAAAGAGGCATTACTGTTTAGTAAATGCAATAGCAAGGTTATTTTAAATTACCAAAAGAGAATGTAAAATGAAGACACAAGATCACCTTAAAATTGCTTCATTTATGAGTGGGAGAACCCCTTTATCAAGAATTAATAGAAAAGATAGAACTAATAATCTTAAGTCATCGTAACTTTATGAATCACAGAATCACAGAATCGCTCGGT
>NW_010209157.1:0-9974 GCF_000695765.1 Mesitornis unicolor
TTTTTTTGTTAGTCTGTCCCTCCTGTTGCTGCCTCACCTTTTCCACAGTTTTTGCTCTGATGATCTGGTACAAAAAGTAGGCGGTCTGTTGAGTCCATAAGAAAGTGTAGCCACACTAGCAAAGACTTGTTCTATTGCAGAGACGGGAAGATTACTTTTTATTGGCTGTTTAGCCAACTAATTTTGTTTTTGAAGGTCATACCCAAGTGCAGAGGAAAAAACACATGAAGTAGCAATTTCCTAATGGATTTCATCACTTCTTATCACAACACTTGTAATACACTCTTTATCTCTAAATCTCCAGCATTTAATCAGAATTATTCATAAATCTGTTCCATCGTCTTACACTTTCAGTCTGTGCCTTACAAAACTGTCTCCTGTCTCTCATTCCCCTATATTTGGCCCTCTCTAGAAATCAGTTCTCTCTATGTAAAGCTGGTGCCTCCATGTCAGGGTGACATTGTGAAGCTATACAGAGCAGTGCTAACACCCTTTGTGTGTCTACTGAGACAAACCCTATTGCCTAAGGCTGTAAGGGTTCCTTTCTCCATACTGAAGATGTTTGGAATCCCACCACTACTTAGGAAAGGAAGGAAAAGCTTTGTGCTGTTGATAGTTTTGCATCAGGTCTTTTCTTCACAAGGGCCTCTTCCTTTGCACTACCTAAAAGACTTTGGTCTGGCATAGCTTTTACTCACATAAAGACAAACATTCCTCCAGCAAAGCCCTTAGGGCCTCAGTTTAGTGCCTATTCCCAGAGAGTAGCAGTGAATGCCAGCAAACAAGGGGTCACATCACCTCTGTAGAGCTTTCTTTGGGTATTACCACCTATTTTTTTAATAATAGCCCAGCAATCAGTTCCTCCCTCAGGAAACACAAACTGTAGGGACAGCTTATGTCATCTTCTGAGTGGATTCAAACCCACAGGTCCAACTACCAAGTTATGTGACATCAAAGTTGGGCTGCTGTCCAGAAGGGAAAATGGACGAGGAAAGGCGAGTTTGCAGTTCTGTCATAGCTGAAGAGGTCCAGGGGACACCTATGTGTGCTTGCTTATGTTACCGCCTGTATCTGTGAAAGGAGGAGATCTCAGAAGCCTAGTTTGCTTTTTGGGGTTTTCTGTGTGTGTGATATCAGTGGGATTAGTGAAACATATCATATCTCCTCCTAAATTTTGTCTTGCTCACAGTATATAAAAAGGATTTTCGGGACAGTAACCAAAGACCAAAGCTCCTTCTTTGTGTCCCCAGGGGTCTATGCTAGCCTCCTTTCCCTTCACTTGCTCTAAGCCCATCAACTAGTTCATTATTTTTTTCTAGTTCTACAGGAAGGAAAAGCCAAACAAGACTGTTGTTCTTCTCCTCAGATTTGGGATTGCATGGTACATCCTGGTACCTGACATATATTCATAAAACTTGCAGGTCTGACTGCTTCCAGGAGGTGGGAATTTAACATCAGCCTTCTACATACTGCTTAGGTCTTCTCAGTCCATAAAAGAAATGGTGTTGTAATTTCCATTCATTCCACTGGGTGTATTTTAAAGGTTGCCTTTTCAAAGCAAAACCAGGCTTATTTTCTCACCTGGTGTTTACCACGCCAATTATATTAGTCACAAATAATACTATAAGATGATATCTGTGGTCTCCTTAGTTTCATGAAGGAAGGACAGTGTTAACACACTTCCAAGCTTAAAAATTAACAAAAAGTGCAAAGGGCAACATCTTTTTTCCAAGTGCAGCATGCTTCCTTTCCCTGTTATATGAGCAATTGCAATATTGAAGGATAACCACAACACTATTGGGAAGTTAAATATTTATTTCCGCAGTGAATAAGTTTGCTGCAGATAAGTTAAAGCTTGCATGGATCTTCGTATAAAGGACTGTTGGCTGCCTCCAGAGCAGAACTCTCCGCTTTACTTCCACCAGAATGGCTTTTCCATTTCAGTATTTTTACCAACACACTTGGATGTTTCTTCTTCTGACATCATCTTTAATCTTTGCTGAAGGTGGGAAGATCCTGGTGATACCTCAGGATGGAAGTCACTGGCTCAGCATGCGCCCAGTGGTAGTGAAACTCCAGCAAAAGGGACATGAAGTTGTTGTGATTGTGCCATCAACAAGTTTGCATATGAAGACAAAGGAGCCTCAGAATTATACAGTGAAAGTATATCCAGTACCTTATACAGAGGAACATTTGGCTGCTGCACTCAAGTCATTCATTAATGTTCATTTTATTGAACAATCTCTTTTGAATATTATTATTACAGTGTATCAAAGCGTGTTAGAATTTTCCAGGTTCTATTTCACCACCTGTCAGAGCCTTTTGCACAATGAAGACATGATGAAGTATTTGAGAGAGAGCAAATTTGATGTGATTTTCACGGATCCAATTCTGATGTGCGGGTCAATAATTGCTGAGTATCTCTCAGTTCCTTCTGTCTACTTCTTGCGGGGATTTCCTTGTGGTATGGATTCTGAAGCTACCCAGTGTCCAAACCCTCCTTCCTATGTCCCCAGATTATTCGTAAATAATTCAGATAGCATGACATTTGCTCAACGTGTGAAGAACGTGCTGGTCCGCATGCTGGAGTTTGTTTACTGTAAGCCTGTGTTCGCTCCATTTGAAGAACTTGCTTATGAGATTCTTCAGAAGAAAGTGACAGCTACAGACCTTCTGAGCCGTGGATCTGTTTGGCTAATGAGATATGATTTTGTATTGGAGTTCCCAAGACCAGTGATGCCAAACATGGTTTTTATTGGAGGGATAAACTGTGATCAGAAGAAGAAATTGTCTCAGGTATAAAATTTTATATTGTTTTTATTGGAAGGGCAAGGACATAAATATTTAAGCATCCTTACCTCAAATCTTAACTGACAGCACCTTCGTATTTAACGATAGAAAGCTAGTGAGAAATCCTGCATGATTCAGAAATGTTATTTCCTGGTATCCAACAGTCAGATTAAATCATATCCTGGCAAACCTGAAGTCTTGTCAGATAAGAAAATTTAAGTGCAATGTAACTTTTATGCAAATGATAAGCCGTTTTGTTGAACTGAAGCTCATCTAAATTTTGGTGAGTTGTGAATTTTCCTCCCCAACAGAAGCCAGACTTGGTAGCTTCCATTTCATCAAAGTTTCATATGCCATGTCCATCACCATAAGAGATGTTCCTACAACCAAGGTCAGGTTATATTGTTCTGAAAGAGCCTGATGATTATCCATAAGCAGCATCTGCTCTCCATCTGCCCCACGGTGTCCTCCCTTTCCAGCTGTCTCATGGTCTGTCTGTCTGTACTCCTGTATACCCATTCTCCTTTCATAGACATTGAAGGTTATAGGATTTAAGATTTAGCTATTCATCCATTCCTTTTCTGTCACATCCATCTGCCAGATTTATTCTTTTACACATTTCCTGTTATGTCAAGGTGTCAATATCTAATGCCCAAAAGAAAGCCTTTTTAAAATGTATCTTACGCTTCTTTCATAGCCTATTCAATTAGGTTTTAAGCTTTTCTGGGTGTGTATGTCTTCTGTAAATTTCCATTCAGGTTTTTGGGTACCAACCAGGTATCTGAATAAAGTACAGCATATTCTATAGCAGATGGAAAGCAGGAAATGAATATTCAAGTATTGCAAATTGTGAGTACCTCTGAAACAGAGCAGTGTAGAAGAAAGCCCTAATATCCTCCCCTTTTGTCCTGGTGAGTATTGTGTTGGAAGTGGCAGAGCCAATCCTCTTACCAGGACAGTCTCTAGTGCCACTGGGTTCACTCTAACTGGTTATATATATTTGAATGTAGGAAAAGGAGTAGCAGTTCTTTTTGGCTGCTCTTTTAGGAGGGCAGGTTCTCAGTAAGGTCAAAACTTTCCCACCAGGCTTGGAAATAAGCATGCAGAAACTGTATATGAACGAAAGCTCCACCAGTGATGTAGAGCCCTGAATGCCCTGGAGAACCAAATTCTATCCCAAAGGCACCTGCCCAGCCACCTATTTAAAAATTTTAAGGTGAGAAGTTATCACTAACATTTAAAAATCCGGCAATTTACAACTGAGAAGGATCTGGCACTACAGAGTTCATGAACTGTTTCAGTCATGAACTGAGCTGACATGGGCCATGAACCTAAGAGTTCATGAATTAGAAACATGTTGGTTTATGTTATCGAAGGTACAATGGTGAACTGCTGTTTTGCAACTTACTTTTATGCCCGACAGGATAAGAGGTTAGAGGGAAGTTATATGTAGAGCTGGGGAAAGATTTTATGTGGGCAACTTCTCCTCAAAAAAATGCGTGTTTGCATTAGTGAAAAAAAAATAATTCATTTTTTCTCAGTAGCACTAACTGGTTTTGGTTATTAAAAAAAAACAACCACAAAAATTAAAAAAAACCAAACCCCAGATACTTTACCACTGATTTCTCATATTTGTCTTTACTATAAGTTGTGCTTCACTTTACAATTTGTCTCAGCTTCATTAGAAGAGAAAGTACTTAAAAAAAAATACCAAATTACTACACTCTGTGACAACTCTGATAGCCTTCAGTGGCACAGAGAACTCCAACACCATACAGAAAAGAGTAATTTGGGTGCTCTCTTCATAGACCCAGTACTACCATGTAGGGTAATCCCAGCAGTGTTTCTGACCATCCACTCTGTGGATGCATTTCTTTCATGGATTTCCATGTACCTTAGTGCACATTGTCAGTAAATGTTAGTAAAGGTTGCTGGGATGCTTGTAAGAAGTGTCATGAGGCTGTGGTCCTGCTAAGGGAAGGAGAAGAGAAGGCTGAGGCACTGAGCTGTAGTCTCAGCTTGGGCAAGCAAAGTGTATGATAGGAGACACACCTTTCTTATGCTCCTAAAAATTAGCTTTTGAAGTACAAACCTAATCTCAGCCTTTTACAATCCTTAATCACTTCCTTGCGTGTGAACTTGTGAATGCCAGAAATGTCAGGTAAGTCAAAAGGGCAGCAGTATCATTTGAAAGTATTGGCAAGTGGTGTGTTTGCGTAGGTTGAATGTAGCTATAAAAGCTTGCAAACCACCCTGACCTCTCTCATGCGTGGGTTCCTGTCCGACCAACTCACAACATGCTGGTAGCAGTGCTGCTGCCCTTCTTGTGCTTCCTGAGTCCTGCTGCTGCTGGGAAGCTGCTGGTGATCCCAATGGAGGGCAGCCACTGGCTCAGTATGAAGGAAGTGCTGGCGGAGCTGAGCAAGAAAGGGCATGAAATAGTTGTCATTGCACCAGAAAGCAAAATGATGATAGATTCCTCGGAGATATATGAATTGAAAACCTATCCTGTACCTTTCAAAAAGGAAGAGATGGAAGAACTTATGCGCTCACTTATTTCAAACTGTTTCAGTGAGGAGCCTTTCCTGATCAGATTTTTTGTTACTTGGGATCATTTCCGAAAGAGCTCTGACATGTTTCACGCTTCCTGCAGTTCCTTACTGAACAACAAAGAGCTGATTAAATACATTGAAGAAAGTAAATTTGATGCCATCTTTACAGATCCTCTGACACCATGTGGACAGATACTTGCTTTGCACTTTTCTATCCCTTCTGTTTTCTTCTTGCGGGGTGTCCCGTGTGCTCTAGACATTCACGCTGCTCAGAGTCCGGACCCACCATCCTACGTCCCACGAATGTTCTCACTCAATACAGACCATATGACGTTCCCTCAGAGGGTGAAGAACTTCCTGATCAGCCTTTCAGAGTCTTTCACCTGCAGTATTGTCTTTTCACCGTTTGAAAGCCTGGCCTCAGACTTTCTCCAAAAGCCGATGACAATTACGCAGCTTTTAAGTCATGGATCCATTTGGCTGAAGAGACTTGACTTTGTCTTTGACTATCCCATGCCTGTAATGCCCAATATGATTTTCATTGGAGGCATAAACTGCGCACAGAAGAAACCATTACCTCAGGTCAGTGACTGGCTGGGAAAGGTATAACAAGGGAATAGTTCTGGCAGTCATATACCTGCATGATCTAGGTGAGGTCAATAGTGTGTTTGGTATGCACATTTCTTATCTAAAGAGATAATTTAGATTAATGCTTGCTGTGTAGCCAATCTGCATGAAAAATTGAGTGGTATA
This sequence comes from Mesitornis unicolor, assembly GCF_000695765.1. Taxonomy (NCBI): domain Eukaryota; kingdom Metazoa; phylum Chordata; class Aves; order Mesitornithiformes; family Mesitornithidae; genus Mesitornis; species Mesitornis unicolor. The sequence continues at coordinate 6,096 of NW_010209157.1, forward strand.
GGTGACCAGAAGAACATGATGTGATTCCACTTTCTTTCCTTGGGTCTGCCCAACACTGGGGTTCTGTTCAATGAGGAGATCACATGCTATGCTGTGTTTAATTCCAGCTGAAGTCAGGTACCCAAACACCACCTCGCACAGGAATTCATGCAAAAAGGGCAGGTGGATTATTACAGTACTTCCAAAAATTCTTTGTCTCACATAAGAGACAGTAGAGTATTTCTTCAAGAGCATTAGTTGCTTACTCAGTCAGAACAGTAACTTGTTGAGTTATGTGCGATAGCATTGTGCTCTTTTCTGTAACAGCAGTCTTGAGTTTGCGTTGAAGGCCAGTATTCTGTGGTGAAGGTTTTGGTCTAACAGCTTCCATCACAAAAAGTGCACAGCTGAATTCTCAACTACGTTTCCAGGACACATCCAGTTTTTAGGTGTGGAAATGTGGATGGGTGGTTGCATAGGCATCTGTGGTCTAAAAACCCTTGATAAAGGCATGCATGTAATGTGTGTTAGCTTGGTTGTCATGAGGTACTTTAGCTTGTTGCTGCAGGCGATGTATATTCTTGCTTGCTTGTGCTGTGAGTAGAACAGCCTCATGGGAAGCCAGAGTTTAAGTGATAAAGGACTTACAGGAGGAGACAGCTCTCCTCAGCAGATGATGAATCTGTAGTTAGTATCAATCAGCCATTTCAGCAATAAATCACATTGTTTCACAGAAATTATAAACTTTTTATCCTTTGTGGACATTACTTAAAAACAAATAGACTCTTGTCTATTCTTCTTTTGAACTTTTTTCACTTGCTAGCCTTCCCTGAGGCTTAGGGAACAGACCCCTCCTATGTGTCACCACTCTTACCCCCAATTCATAGGCCTTTGTGAAAATGGATGAGTGAAGCTTCACAAGAAAATAGTTTGCATTTTACAAGCCTGGCCCATCTTCCCGGAGCCAAGCTTAAGTACCCTTAGGCTTTGCTTTACTCCTCCCAGTGCTTCTCCTGATGCCTCCCTTGAAAGCACTGTTTATTTCTGTTCAGCTGCTAGTGCTCAGATCTTGCTTTCTCACAAAAATGTCTTTCAAATTGCCATCACAGCCCCACTCCCCCAATTCCCACCCTCTCTGTCCCTTCCCCTCCACATTTTTATCAGGGTAGTGCTTTTTCCTATCTGTTCTGTCCATCAGAGCTGCTTAATGGCTCCTGAGGGACAAACCCAGGCAGATCCTCTGGGAAAGCAGGGAGAGCAATCCTGCCTGCAGGCAAGGCCGTGGGGCAGCTCCAGCTTAAAATCGGACTCTGCTCTCAAGACAAAGCTCACTCTCACTCTCGCCTTGCTCAGGGGCTCAAGATCACAGTCCAGCAGCAATATTTATTGCAGAAGTGCTGATTCTTCAGCCCTGACCTCTTGTTTTCTTCCGACTGTGCCTCTGAATCACACAGTTACATCTAACAGCAAAATACAATCCTGCAGGTTGACAAGTTTATCACAAGCACTTGTTAAGTGCTCAGACATGGTGTCTTACTTCTAGTTTTTCATCTGAATTAATGCCACCACCTCTGACCATTTAAAATCAGTTCCTGGCCTGAAACAAGAAGGCTGTTAGTGGCTACTTCTGTACAGGCTTTCCTGTATTTTATTAACTACAAGGGGAACTGAGTGGCGTTTCCTTTGTATTGGTCCTGGAAGAAGAAAATGATTGCGAGAGGCACAGAGAGATAGGTCAGGCTGAGAACAAAGAAGTGTGGTGCATGACAGCACAGATTTGGTAGTTTTCCTTCATTGATGCAAGTCTGCTGCAGTGTTGCTTTATTGTAATAAATTTGTACCTGGTGTTGTACCCTGCCCCAGTGCTGAGCTGTATGTAGGTCACAGAGCCTACTCCTTGGACTTTGCACAGCTATCGTGCTGTATGGTGGCATACTTTTATAATTTGATTTTAAAATCAACTTGACAAGCATTGCAGAACAGCTGTAAAATGCTTCTCAAAAAGAAAAAAAAGGAGGAAAGCAAGAAAGCATTTAAATACTTGCTTTCAGCAAGCCCAGTTACTTCCAAATGCCAGCACTGTTCAAAAACTTTGGATTTTTTTTTGTTTGCAAAGCCTGGTTTTATTTTCAGTCTAGCATCACTCAGCACAAGGAATCAATCAGCACAAGGAATCAATCAGAAAGAACTCATCCCAAGGGAGCCTCAAATACCAAGCTCAGTTCTGCCCCACCCAAGTTGATTTATCTCATTCCTTAAACGACTCATCAGTGCCTTGCATGGTTAACTGGTGACTAGTTTTGCTGGAAAAGCCAGATCGTTAAGGGAGAATGTGAGAATCTGGCAGGGGGCTGTGGGTTTACTTAAAAACTGTTAGGTCAGGGCAAATGAACACACTTTGGATTTGTAGGAGCATGGCTCATGTAAGTAAATATAATTACTTCGTTTCTGCTGGGGTTTTGGTTTTCCTGTCTCTGTTTTGCTTGGCTGATGGTGGAAAGCTGTTGGTGGTGCCAATGGATGGGAGTCACTGGCTCAGCATGCGCTCAGTGCTGGTGGCCCTCAGCCAGAAAGAGCACAAAATTGTTGTTGTCGCCCCAGAAGTAAACTTGAACATGAAGGCATCCGCATATTACACTCTCAAAACGTTCCCAGTTTCTTTAACTAGGGAAGAACTGGGAGCAAGCATGCGTGCATTTGCGAATGATCTTTTTGAGAGAAGACCTTTTCTTCAAAGAATTACTGCACTTTATGAAAAAGTTCAAGTCATCTCCGATCTCTACGTCTCTTCCTGTAGCAGTTTGCTGCACAATAAGGATCTGATGCAATATCTTGAAGAGAGTAAATTTGATGCTGTTCTGACGGATCCTGTTGTACCATGTGGACAAATACTGGCTCTGCATCTCTCTATCCCATCCGTTTTCTTTCTACGAGGACTCCCCTGCAGTTTTGATTTGCGCGCTACTCAGTGTCCAGACCCTGCTTCCTATGTCCCAAGAACATTTACAGACAACTCGGACCACATGACGTTTATCCAGCGTGTGGAAAACTTACTTCTCAAGTCATCAGAATCCTTTCTTTGCAATTTTGCCTATTTGCCATTTGAGCTGCTGGCCTCAGATGTTCTTCACAGACCAGTAACAATGAAGGAGCTCTTAAGCCATGGATCCATTTGGCTTAAAAGAATCGATTTTGTTTTTGAGTATCCCATGCCAGTGATGCCCAACATAGTTTTTATTGGCGGTATAAACTGTGGAAAGAAAAAAACATTATCTCAGGTCAGTGATTTCCTTGATAAAATATGTTAAGTTTTTAAGGGAGAATGGTATTTGCAAATGTTCTGTGTCTATATAATCATCTACATGAGTTTGTGGGATTTCTCTGTGCAGTAAAGACGAAGAAAATAGGTGAAAAACTGGGTTAATTTTTATTCCTTCTCACTCCTGCAGGTACTCTTCTATAGCACTAGCAGGGTCTAAGCATTTTTGCTTACACTGTTGTTTTCTTTGGGCCCGGTGGAAGTAGTGCATCACTGTACCCTCGCTAACGAATTGCACACCCACCAGTGAGGGTGATCCCTGTCTTACGAGGCAGGTCTACTGCTGGTGTCTGCCAGACAGCATTACTAAATCAAACTATTTATCTTACTGTAACGGTTGACTTTTTTTTTTTAATAATATTTTCGGTTAATAGAACTGTCATTTCATAATTTAGAAATAAAGTGTCATGATGCATCAGTCGGCAGATAACATTCTGATTCCTCTGTCAGTCTAGGCTTATATTTTCACTGCATGGATTCCTTACAAAACTTTCTGCAGCACTGTTGGAGGTTTTCACAGGCGCTAGCCAGCACTGAGCATCTGCAACGGTTTATGCTGCCTTCTGAAAAGTTTCCCTACC
>NW_010209157.1:10005-72607 GCF_000695765.1 Mesitornis unicolor
AGAGCTGCAGCAGTTTGGTAAATGTCCTTAAGAATAGTTCTGGTGTATACTATCGACCTCCATACTAAATTATTGTATTGCCAAAATTACTTACGTGCAATGATTTTCAGAATTAGGGCTGACTGCAAATCCTGTCTATATCTAGAACGGTGTTTCTGAGTTGCTAATCCAGTTTTAAATGTATCTAGCAAAAAACCTTGATAAAAAACCTTGTCCATCCTTTCACCTTTCAGCCCCTACTTCATCTTTCCAAAAAAAGGTTTTTCAGGGAAATGAGCTTTGATAGCAAATTTTCCATTTTCATCACAGTGTCAAGATATAAAAAATGATAAAGAAACCAGACCATTTCCCATGTGAAACATTCATCATTTTCTAATCTTTTACAAGTAGAAAATGAATTGAACTAGCAGGAGGGGAAAAAAATTCTTACACTGCAAATTTTGGTTTGGAAAATTAATGATCTGTTAATCAGCACTTTCGAGCAAACCGCTTGTTGAAAAAGCTGGCTTCCGAGTTCCTCCAGCGGGACGTGACTGTGATGGATCTCTTGCACCAGGCTTCCATTTGGCTCATCAGGTTAGACTTTGTGTTAGATTATCCAAGACCCTTGATGCCCTACATCATTGCAATTGGAGGAGTAAACTGTGCTCACAAGAAGCTACCTCAGGTGGGTCATGCCCAGGACACTGGAAATACCTCTTAGTGTGGGTGGTGTGTCCTACAGACAAACATGGCATCATGCTTTCATCTTCATCAGTTTTTTCACTCCAGAAACCATCTTAAACAGCTCTTCCACATCTGCTATGGGGCCGTAGGTCTCCTAGAGATGAATCTTCAAAGAGAGAGGGTGAGGGGACAGGCCTTGCCTCAGGGAAGAGAGCAGCCTGTGCTAGGCTGAATGGTGATTTGAATGTGACACATCTCCTGCACTTGCGAAAGGCTCAGTTGGAGGGAAGCTATCAGAAATGCAGTCCCACCCAGAACCATCCCTGCCTCCTTCCTAGGACACTCTTTACTGTTCCTCTGCCAGAAGCAGCTGGAGTTAACTGGTGTGTCCATCACACACCACCTGCACACGTAGACTGCTGAACTTGGTACTTGTTAGGCAGCCTTTGATCAAATGAATGATTATACATTTACCACACAACAAATACGTCCAAGGATCAAAAGTCAGGGTGTAGCACAGATTGCTTAAAAGCACTGTGCTGGTGCTGTTGCTTCAGTGTCACCGGTGGTTTCCTTTCTGGGCAGCACTCACCAGGTTTCTGCAGAAATGGCCCTGCTGCTTAGTGCTCATCCACAAGTCACAGCCACACTGGTACTGCTCCTGTCCGTGCTCAGTTTGGCTGCTGGTGGGAAGCTGCTGGTGGTACCGGTAGATGGGAGTCATTGGCTCAGCATGCGGGAAGTGTTGGATGGTCTTGGGCAGAAGGGACATGAAATAGTTGTTGTTGCACCTGAATACAATTTTTACATAAAGCCAGCAAAGAGTTTTGTCGTGAAAACGTACCCAAACCCTTTCTCACAGGAAGAGATAAACAAAAGTATCCAGGCATTTTTACAAAATGCGTTTGAAGAAGGATCTTTTCTGGGAAGATTTCTTAAAATATACCAAAGTATGAAAAGACTCTCTGATATGGCAGTCTCCAACTGCGCACATGTACTGTACAACAAAGAGCTTGTCAGATATCTTGAGGAGAGTAAGTTTGATGCTGTCCTTACAGACCCTGTAATACCCTGCGGGCAAATACTGGCTGAGCATCTTTCTGTTCCTTCTGTGTTTTTTTTACGGGGATTGCCATGTGGTTTAGAATTTGAAGCCACTCAGTGTCCCAGTCCCCCTTCTTATGTTCCCAGGGCATTTTCAGAGCATACAGACCGCATGGACTTTTTCCAGCGGGTGAAGAATTTAATCTTTGGAATTCCAAATTATTTTCTCTGTGATTTTGCCTTTCAACCATACGCAAAACTGGCTTCTGAGTTCCTCCAGCGGGACGTGACTGTGATGGATCTCTTGCACCAGGCTTCCATTTGGCTCATCAGGTTAGACTTTGTGTTAGATAATCCAAGACCCTTGATGCCCAACAGCATTGCAATTGGAGGAGTAAACTGTGCTCACAAGAAGCTACCTCAGGTGGGTCATGCCTTGTTTTTAATTCTTGCTGTGACAGATGTCTGTGTTTATAAGGGTGGAATTTTGTATTGCAGATAGGAATCAAGTTCCTGTTTAGGGTGAGTCATGAAAGAAATTATTTTTCTCTCACTGTCTTCCTTGCTTTCCATTTTCTGTGTGGGCAGCTATACTTTCTCACTTACAAAGTATGCTCAGTTGATGCCTCTTTCATTACGTGTATTCAAAGGCATTTTATGTAATGTGTAACTAAGTACTCTCTTTCTGACTTAATGAGTGATGGAAGAGCAGAAAGCAAGTCTGAAGGGCTGTGAAAGTTAGGTATAAGCCATACAACTTTGCCAATTGTCGTAGTAGGTCTGGCATTTAGTGAGAACTGCACATCAGGCTTCTGTCTTGGTGCACCCTTGCTGTCTTACCACTTCTTTATCAATGAATTTGTCTGCTGCTTCACATGAGTATTTTCAGAGCTGGAATCAGGAGGAATGTTGCAGATTGTGGAGTCTTGGGCTTAGAAGCAATCTTTCCGTTTACCAGCTGGCTCCAGAAGATTTCACTTTGGTGATGACTATGTGAGATCTGAGAAAAAAATCAATGAGCCTGAAGAGGGTATGGTGGCTTGGCAGATCTTGCTCAAAGGCAACAGAGCAGCCGAAGCATTTCCAATAGAAACAGATGGGGGTTATCTGGAGCATCTACTACCTTTATCAACTGCCCACAAAGACTGCTGAACTTGGTACTTGTTAGGCAGCCTTTGATCAAATGAACGATTATACATTTACCACACAGCAAGTATGTCCAGGGATCAAAAGTCAGGGTGTAGCACAGATTGCTTAAAAGCACTGTGCTGGTGCTGTTGCTTCAGTGTCACCGGTGGTTTTCTTTCTGGGCAGCACTCACCAGATTTCTGCAGAAATGGTCCTGCTGCTTAGTGCTCATCCACAAGTCACAGCCACACTGGTACTGCTCCTGTCCGTGCTCAGTTTGGCTGCTGGTGGGAAGCTGCTGGTGGTGCCGGTAGACGGGAGTCATTGGCTCAGCATGCGGGAAGTGTTGGATGGTCTTGGGCAGAAGGGACATGAAATAGTTGTTGTTGCACCTGAAATCAGTTTGCACATAAAGCCAGCAAAGAATTTTGACATGAAAATGTACCCAGTGCCTTTCACACAGGAAGAGATGGATGAAAATTTCAAAGGATTTTCAGAGGATATATTTAAAGAAGGATCATTTCTGGAAAGAGTTATTAGAATGTATCAGCGGTCACAAAAAAACTCTGCGATGTTCCTGTCTACCTGTACACACTTACTGTACAACAAAGAGCTTGTCAGATATCTTGAGGAGAGCAAGTTTGATGCCGTCCTTACAGACCCTCTGCTACCCTGTGGGCAGATAGTGGCTGAGCATCTTTCAATTCCTTCCGTGCTCCTCTTGCATCATATGCCGTGTGGTTTAGAATTTGAAGCTACTCAGTGTCCCAATCCCCCTTCTTATGTCCCCAGGATATTTACACAGCATACAGACCGCATGAATTTTCTCCAACGGGTGAAGAATCTAATCGTCGACATCCCGTTTTCTTTTCTCTGTGATTTTTTCTATCAACCATACGCAAAACTGGCTTCTGAGTTCCTCCAGCGGGACGTGACTGTGCCGGATCTCTTACGCCAGGCTTCCATTTGGCTCATAAAGCTAGACTTTGCTTTACATTATCCGAGACCATTGATGCCCAACATGATTATGGTTAGTGGAGTAAACTGTGCTCACAAGAAGCTATCTCAGGTGGGTGATATTCTGTTTCTACTTCTCGTTCTTGCAGGCTTTTACGTACTCTGAAAAGTTGCAACACTGGTTTTGTGAGAAAGGTCTCTTTCTGTGGGTGATAGTAGAAGGATTTCACACTGCTTTTCCTTTGCAAAGAGGTGCCAGTGCCGGTTTCAGTGAAGACATCTGAGTATCACAGTATAAAGATGGAGAAAGTGTTGTCTATGGAGTTAGCTCTAGGAAACTCCCCATTGGTCCCGTGTGTTTGCTCAATGCCAGCTTTGCCATTAGAGCAGTTGCTCAGCACCTCTTCACTAAAGGCTGTCTATGTGGTGCAAGGCACTGTCATTTTTGGAGACCACTCATCCTGTGGTCCAATTTGTCATTGCTGATTTCTTCTACATTTCTGTCTTTTATTTTAAAGAAGGATTTGTTATGTTTTCAATTGTCAAGAACTCATAAAATACTTTTGTTTGGAAGGTCGTTTGCAGGCCTCTCAGCAAACCTTCTAGACAAAGTACTTCCAGTTAGTTCAGGTTGTTCCATTCTATGTCTTGTCAGGTTTTCAGTATCTCCCTTATATTTCACCCTTACTGTGAAAACACTTTATTATATCCAATTTATTATTGTATCCAATTAAAATTTTCCATGTTGCAGCTTGTGCCTGTTGCTTCTTGTCCTGTCACTGTCAACGTCTTGGAAGAAAATGCCCTCCTGCTAAGGGAGTTGAAGGCAGCAATAAGATCTCCTGTTCACCTTCTCTTCTGAATCCTGAAAAAGCTCATCTTCCTCAGCCTCTTTTTGTATGTTATGGTCCCGTGCTCCTAATCAACTTGTTGGCTTTTGCTGGACTTGCTCCAGCATGTCAATGTCTCTCTTATACTGGAGAGCCCAAAACTGGGTAGATGTCTTCAGATGTCTCTCAAGTGCTGAACAGATGGGAAGGATCACCTCCCTCAACCTGCTGGCTGCACTCTAACAGCCCAGGATGCTACTGCCTCTGCAGCTGCAAGGGCACGCTGCTGACTCATTTTCAACTTTTTGTCCATGAGGACTCCGTCCTGGTCATTTTCTGCAGAGCTGCCATGTGTCCAGCTGGAGAACAGCCTGTCCTGTGCCATGGGGTTATCCCATCCCAGCAGCAGAGCTTTGCTTTTGCCTTTGCTGACCTTCATCAGACTTTTGTTAGCCCATTTCTGCAGCCTGTGGCGTTCTTTTTGCATATCCCAGGCCAGTAATGCTCCTTATTTAAAGTATCAACTGGCATCCTAAAGTGTAAGCTTACACTTAGAAGTTTTGCTGAGAGGCCTGCAGACGACCTTCCAAACAAAAGTATTTTATGAGTTGATGTTATTTTATTCTCATAAAAGGAATGTTTGATTTATTTCAGATTTTTTTCAATGTGTATTCAAATATATTTTGTTGTTTGTAGAGTAACATCATAGCTTCTATTTTTCGATATAACTATTCCTGTTAAGTCTTTCAGATACTGACTTAGAAAAACAGTGAAATAGGGCTTATTTTTCAGAAAAAGATGAAGCCTTTTTGAGAGGATTCAAACTTGGCACTCAGTCTAGAAAAGCAGAGATGGAATAAACCATATAGCTAAACCTATGAAAAGAACTATGACAGAGGTCTATAAAATCCTGAGAAGTGTAGAGCAGGTAAAAGAGGTACTGATATGCCATTTCTTCCAGTAGCTGACCTATGACTTACACTGAAATAAGGCAGCAGCAAGCTGAAAACAAACAGAAGGCAGTACTTTTTCATACTATGCACAAAAAAACCCCAAATACTTGCCTCTCAACGCCAGCAGAAGTTTTCTGTTTTGTAGACAAAACCTATGAATTTAAAAGGGGTTTGAGTGGTTAATGAAAGGTACATTCTGACTGCCAGGATTTGTAGACTTACAAAAGAGGCAATTCTGGGTTCCCCTAACTGTAGATATTTGCTGTACCTTTTCCAGCATACAGCCTTGGCACTCAGCGCTGTACTTTAGCTTTACTTTCTCTCTCTTTCACCTTTGCCTTTGAGATGGGCTGAACTTGCTGTTCCACTAGTGAACTTCAGTCTCTGGACTTGTATACACGTGAAATGAGCCTCCGATCAAAATCAACTTTTTAGGTCACACTTAGAGTTAGCCTTGGAATGTGCTTATCACACCCAGGTCCATTTGGCAAAGGTAGACATTTCATGAACCAGATTTCCCATCACTCTTACCTGCTCCAAGTCAACTCTTCCAGGCTGCAGCACGGCGTGAAGAAACGGTTCAGAGCTCTGTCCGATCAGGTGTGCTTGGTTGGGGTATAAACCAGTCTCTTCTCCAGCCAGCAACTGCTCTTGTTCAGCTACCATTCCTATATTTTAATTTCACTTGCAAACTTTTGGCCTCCAAATTTTCATTGAAATATGCCTTACTGGCAGATGAGATCTGCTCGGTCAGGCACTTCTTTTAAGCTCAAACTGCATATATCTAATTTTCTAGGTTTATCTTGAAAGTTTTCATGTGCATTTGCATGCTCTAAAGATATTACTTTGTTTGTAGATGCCAATTTCATCCACCTCTCTACCCACTGGGTTTCCATTGCATCATTTGCTGCAGCTTCAACCCAGTTCTCAAGAACAATTAGGCACTTAAATACTGTTTAAATCAACCTCATTTGGATATCTAAACAAGTCCTTGGAGTGGGACTATCTTCTAGCCACAGGCAAACTTTCAAAATCTCAGAGGTGAAAACCTTTTTCCAAATGTTCAGTCTGAATGTCTCAAACTTCTGTTTGTGGCCCTTTTTATACTATTTACTGCTACCCAGAAAATTGTGGCTCCATCTTCATTGTTACCCTCCATCAAGTACCTGTAGGCTGTGGATGCATGCTACAGAATCACAGAATCATTAATGTTGGAAGAGACCTCATCAAGTTCAACCATCAACCTAACACCACCATGCCCACAAAACCATGTCCTGAAGTGCTCTATCCACACGCTTCTTGAACACCTCCAGGGATGGTGACTCTACCACCTCCCTGGGCAGCCCGTTCCAGTGTTTGACCACTCTTTTCAGTGAAGAATTTTTTCCTAATATCCAATCTAAACCTCCCTTGGCACAACTTGAGGCCATTACCTCTTGTTCTGGCACTAGTTACCTGGAAGAAGAGACCAATACCCACCTCTGTACAACCTCCTTTCACATAGCTGTAGAGGGCAGTAAGTTCTCCTCTCAGTCTCCTCTTCTCCAGACTAAACAACCCCAGTTCCCTCAGCCACTCCTCATAAGACTTGTGCTCCAGAACTCTCCTAGTAGCTCTTCTCTGGACACACTCCAGCGCCTCAATGTCCTTCTTGTAGTGAGGGGCCCAAAACTGAACACAATATTCAAGGTGCGGCCTCACCAGTGCCGAGTACAGTGAACAATCACCTCCCTACTCCTTCTGGCCACACTATTTCTGATACAGGCCAGGATGCTGTTGGCCTTCTTGGACTCCTGGGCACACTGCTGGCTCCTGTTCAGTCAGCTGTCTACCAGGACCCTCAGGTCCTTTTCTGCCTGGCAGCTCCAGCCACTCTTCCCCAAGCCTGTAGTGCTGCGTGGGGTTGTGACCAAAGAGCAGGACCCAGCACTTGGCCTTGTTAAATCTCATACAATTGACCTCAGCCCATTGATCCAGCCTATCCAAATCCCTCTGAATAGCCATTCTACCCTCGAGCAGATCAACACTCCCATCCAGTTTGGTGTCCTCTGCAAAGTTACTGAGCGAGCACTCAATCCCCTCATCTAGATCATTATAAAGATGTTAAACAGAACTAGCCCCAAAACTGAGCCCTGGGAACACTATTGTAGAGCACAGGACTTCCAACATGGTGGTTGGTGGTTTTTTCACCTTAAAAATCTTATCATAACACATGTAGAAGCAGCTCAAAAACTCTCTTCTTGCCTTCTTCTGGTAAGCACAGGACACAAGTGTGGACTTCCCATTGGCTCGTACCACAGCTAAGCCGTAGCAGCTTCTTTTGAAAAGTAGCTATTATTGAGAACTTTCAAAACTGTTTGGCCCATAGCCTCTCACCTATGAACTCTTATGACACTGTTAAGCAGGCACTTATTCTGCTGCATCATTGCTTTCAAAAAGACCTTGAGCCATTCACCTACAAACTCTTATGGCCCTTCTTGAGCAAGAACTGCACATTCTGCTGCACCATTGTTTATATTAAAAGATGTTTGGTTAATATGTTACCCAAACTTTGGTGACACCGCTGCTTGGTGTGCTGGCTCCTGCTTACCACGCAGAACATTGTGTGTGAACTCCAGGCACCTTTCTGAGCAAAGGTGTAAGAGAGGAAGTTGGAAGTTTAGGTCTGCCATGTCAATAGTGCAGCACTTTTCTTATAAGCTCTCTGGACAAGCTCAGTGGCCATGTAAGTTGATTCCTGTCTTGATTCTGGCACAGGACAGTCAAATGCACAGTGACTCCCTTAAAACAACCCTGACCCAGAAAAATCCCTCTACAAACAACTGCTACCTTTCCTAATCAAAAACCTTGATAAACCTGATCTTTGAACTCCAGCAACCTGTCTTAGCAAACATTTTATAGAAGTAGAGATTAAAGACCATCAAGTTAGGTAGAGGTACAACTGTTTTTTGCTTTCATGTGCTGCTTGGAAGAAGTAAGAAGGCACAGTTCATTTCTGTTCCGGCTGACAGCCCCATGACAGTTATGCGTAGGTACCAGATATACACTGGGCTGCTTCTTTTTTCTTCTTTCTGGAGTTTGACGGAAGGTGGAAAGCTCTTGGTCGTGCCTCAGGATGGAAGTCACTGGCTGAGCATGCGTGTGGTTCTGGAGAAACTCTGGGAGAGGGGGCACGAAGTCGTTGCGGTGATTCCTGAAGCCTCTTTGCTCATGAAAAGCTCACAGTCTTTCACCATCAAAACATACTCTGTGCCTTACACACAGGAATATTTGGATAGATACTACAAACACATCGGTGAACACAGTTTTGATAACTCTCCCTTTCTAGAAAAATTTTCAGTTTTACTCAGCAATATATCAGAAGTGACCACCATGTTCTCTTCTACTTGTCGACATCTCTTATATGATGAAGAACTAATGAAGTACCTTCATGACAGCAAATTTGATGCCATTCTGATGGATCCTGTGTTGCCCTGTGGACCAATTCTTGCTGAGCATCTCTCTCTCCCTTCAGTGTACTTCATGCGTGGGCTTCCATGTACCTTAGACTACAAAGCCACCCAGTGTCCCAGTCCTTTTTCTTACGTGCCGAAGTCTTTCATGTCCACTTCAGATCATATGACATTTACAGAGCGTGTGAAGAACCTCCTGGTTGGGATTTCAGAGCACTTGCTTTGCTATCTGTTTTATATAAAATACGAGAACTTAGCTTCTGAGTTTCTTCACAGAGAAGTAACAGTACTGGAACTGTTCAGCAAAGCATCTATTTGGCTGATGAGATATGACTTTGTTTTTGAGTATCCGCGCCCAATAATGCCAAATATGGTCTATATCGGAGGCATCAACTGTGAGCAGAAGCAGCCATTATCAAAGGTTTGTCATTGTTTATATGGAGGGTACGATAACAGTTATTAGCAATTATTTAAAATCTGCTTTTTAAAGTGCTTCCTCTAGATTGAGTGCTGGGATGGCATGATTTGGAAGTAGAAATCTCAGGCTCTGACAGATGATCACAAGACCTTAGGTTTGTTGCACCGCAAGCAGCTGAAGGGTTTCTGTCTGGAAAAGCTTAGGTGAAGTTGTCCAAGCAATGTAGCTGCCGAGGGGCAGCTTAGCTTGTTGTAAGCATAACACCGTCACATTAGACAATCACGGCACTTGTGCTGTATCTAGATAAATGACAAAATAATTATAGGTTGTATGACTTAATATCCCTAACAGTTTTGGAATACTGATTAATTGCAGGAGACTTGATGGGACAAAAAATGGCAATGTGAAAGTAATTCTGTGTATATACCCAGGCACTTACAGTGTGCAATAGAGATTGATAATGCGAATGAATACCCCAAAAACAGGGGTATGCAATCAAAGATGGCAGAGGGAGCTCTTTTGCCTTTGAATTTGTGTAAGAAGCAGCAAGCCTTCAGGACTGTAACTATCTACCCTCACTCTCTAGCTTGTTTAAATCTCCCTAGTAGGCTGTGCAAATACCACAGATGCCAGTTATTCATTCTGTTTTTCAGACTGTGGTGATGTTCCAACGGCAGAAGTTATTGCCAAGCTTGCATCACATTCACTGCTGTAGACTGAGGGCTTTCACTCTGATAACTGATACAGTATAGAAACAAATCTGAAGATAAACCTTATCAACCCACTGTATATCAAATCTCTGTTGACCATTGCTTCTTGTTTACACTCTGAGAGCACGAGGTAATCCAAAGGGCAGACTTCTGTTCTGTGTTTTGTGTCTAATCAGCTGAGCAGACTCCAGGCAGGGAGTTCATCATTAACTGGATGTTAATAAGATAGTGATTGCCTGGGCAGGTGTTCTCCCATTCATAACTCTCTTGAGCCTTTCAGTGCGACGCGCTGCCAATTGCTTGGTGCTTCTCCCTCGAGCATTTGAATCTTCTGGTTTTAATTCAAACATTGAACTTTACCTTGCAGTGCCCAGTTATTTAGAGCCTTCCCTGTGCACAGATTACAAACCCAAGCTTTACCCACGGTTTAAAATTACCCTCATTTCTGCCCACAGACATACAGTCTGTTAAAAATTAAACACCTTAGTTAAGATTAAAGTGCAAAGTACCCCACAATTTGTTCCTTGTCCTGTGCAGTAGTTTTGCAGCTGTTTGAAACTTTGCTGGCAGCACAAGGAAAATGGCTTCTTCAACTCCAGGATTTAATTCTCTTGCCTCCTGGGTGGTGTTTTCCTTGCTCCTGTGGACCTTTTCTGAAGGTGGAAAGCTTTTGGTTGTACCTATTGATGGCAGCCACTGGCTCAGCATGCGCCCGGTTGTGGAGCGGCTCAGACAGAGAGGACACGAAATTGTGGTGGTTGCGCCAGAGATAAATTTGCGGATAGATTCATCAGCGCATTATACCATGAAAACATATTCTGTGCCTTACACCAAGGAATATGTGGAGGAAGAATTTAAAAAGATGGGGCACAGAAGTTTCACACCTCAACCCTTCTTGGAAAAATTCTCAAGAATGACAAATATTATAACCATGTTCTTTGATTCCTGCAAACGTCTTCTGTCTAACAAAGAGCTGATCGAATACCTTGAGGAAAGCCAATTTGATGCTGTCTTTATGGATCCTTTTTTTCCATGTGGACAGATAGTGGCCGAACATCTCTCCCTACCTTCTGTGTACCTTGTACGGGGACTGCCGTGCAGCCTAGACGTCCACGCTACCTTCTGCCCAAATCCTCCTTCTTACGTTCCTAGGTTCTTCACTCGCTACACGGACCGCATGACATTCGTCCAGCGTGCAGGCAATCTCATAGCTAGCCTGAGCAGTTCCCTGATTTGCAGTTTTCTTTATTCCCTGTATGATGGTTTGATCAAAGAGTTCCTCCAACAAGAGGCAACCCTGCTTGAGCTTCTCAGCCACGCGTCTGTTTGGCTCATGAAATACGACTTTGTGTTTGAGTACCCCAGGCCCCTAATGCCTAATATGGTCTTGATTGGAGGCATAAGCTGTGCTCAGCAAAACACGTTATCACAGGTTAGTTACCTTTTTTCCCCTAGTTTACCTATGACTGCACTGCTTGCTGTCACCATCAGATGGAGCTCCCGGCAGTAACATAATAGGATAAAGAGTGAGGTGGAAGTGGCTAGGAAAGCACTTTGCATCTCTGCATCCCTTGTGCCAATGAGGAGTCAGTTATTCTGTGGGAGACCTCCGGATTCCCAGACAAACATGCACGAAAAGCTGGGCTTTTCCAGCTTTCCCCCCAGTATTTTCTGGCTGCCTATTTCCAGTAATTTTGTTTTGCATACCTGTTTGCAAGGCTTGGTGCTAGCTAGGGTAATGCAGCAGACCAAATCATGCTCAAGCAGAGAACCATTTCTACATGAATTTCAGAGACGGTAACAGACCTGAACAAAATCCCAAGACCAACACTACCCCCAGTGGACCAGCAAGAGATCTTCTTTCATGTAAAATACTCTGTCCCAGGTCTGGACTGCAATATTGTGCTTGAACTATACCAAACTTCCCAAATATGGGATATCTGCCACTTTCCACTTAGAAATCCTCCAAACCCTTAGTGCCCTTTCTTATTTTTCAGTGAGAGTCCAGAGCAGGTATTTCATAAAGATCGTGTGTAGCACCCACCAATACAGGTAGATGCTGGTTAAAAAGACTTTAGTAAAATAACTCACCTATTCCCAAAGCAGGGCTGCAGAGAGTTTCCTAACAGTAGTGGTACTTCTAAGAAGAAAGTTGGACCTTGGCACATGAAAACATTTAAAGAACAGAGTAAAACTGATGTCACTGGTCCCACAGAAAATATAAAGGGCTGAATACACCCTGAAACAGCTGTATCAGTTCCACTGTGTCAGAAACTGCAGGAAACAAATCAAGAGAGCATCAGGTCTGCTTTTCAGGGTGCAGCTATCAGCAAACCTTTGATGGCTCCTTCTGTTGGGATCCAGTCTCACGCAAAGGGCCACAGCACTCTGGTCAGCCACGAAAATACGTAACGGAGCACAGACTAAGAGGGTCAGTCTCGGTTATCCCCTCAGACCCTAGAGATAACGTTTCAATTGCCAGATTTGTGGGAACATTTAGTTCATTTTATTCCTCTCATTTAACTCTGATACCTGCAACAATTCCTTCCAGTTTTGTCTTTCCTTCCTCTGGCTTTACCAAATGTTTTTCTATGGCACAGGATTTTTGCTCCAGCCTTCGACTGTTTTTATGCTTCATTGGAATCCTTTTGTTCTTGGATTCAAGCAATGGATCTCCTTGTCCTTCTTTTATTTAAATCGAACAAACAAAACAGATTAAAAAAACCGGCAGTGGATCAAAATTTTCTGCAAAGTCGTCCAAATAAATCCAGATATTGGAAGTTAGAGCTATCTGCTGTCAGGACACTTTTCAAAATGTTAATTCTCTCGTGCAGCTGCATGTTCTGAAAAGAAGAGCATCTACTCTAAATCCAGAGCATCTGACTTGCAATAAACGTGAAAATAAACCACAAAGTATTCACCTGGGGATTGGTTGCCAGGAAAAGTATGATGATGAGTTGATCCCCTTAATTGATGCAGCATCTTTTTTGTTGCACAGAAACTGATGCCTTTGAGGCAAGCTTTGCTACATGACATTTTAAAGTAATTTTTTTCTTGTGTCCATACTCAGTCTCATTTTGGGCTTCAATTGTGCAAACACTCACACACCTCCATAACTTTGTTCATCCAGTTGTGCCTATTTATTTTACCTGGCACTCATTTTTAGATAGATAACTGATTTTTCCTGGTCATAATTTAATTGTCAACTGTGCATTTTATTGCCTTTCCAGATGGTTTTCTGGAAACGTGACAGAAATTACAGCGTATGACGTGCAAGAGACTTTGACTAAGGATGTGCTTTGTGTTGACAGGAATTTGAAGCTATTGTGAATGCCTCTGGAGAACATGGCATTGTTGTCTTCTCGCTGGGCTCCATGGTCTCTGAGATTCCTATGACGAAAGCCAGAGAAATTGCAGATGCCTTGGGATCAGTCCCTCAAACGGTATCGTTTCCCTCTCCCCCTTCCAGCACAGCAAGTCAGCACTGTTTTCAACACAGTCTGTGATTGCCTTCAGCTTTCAGTGTGCTTGGTCCTCCCTTCTTTCTCCTGCTCCCCCATGCCAGAAGAAACTATCACCCCAGTTGCCCTGCACGACAAAATGGGCTTTACGCACCACAGATGTTTTCAGCTGTGCTTTTCAAACCCACTGAGGAGCAGCAAGTGGATGGCTGCTGAGAACTGACATCTTGTTTCATTCTCTTGCAAGGTTTTGTGGCGATACACAGGAGAGGTGCCCCCCAACCTGCCAAAGAATGTAAAGCTCATGAAATGGCTGCCACAGAATGATCTTCTAGGTGGGTCTGATATATCTTGAGCAGTACCAGTGTGTTTCTTTTAATCCAGTAATGCTGTTGTAAGGCTCTGTTAGCATTATCTGTGCTGACTCCCTGTATCGTGGTGGGTCACAGGACTTCTTTACAGCTGTTTGAACCAGTGCTTATCTTTTAGAAGCTTATTTGGTGCAGCTTCAAAAATGCAGAATTATAAAATGACATTGTTTGGAAAGGTATTCCAACACTTGACTATCGTTACTGTCAAAGTGGGGGTCTTTATCTCTGGTTAGCCAGTTTCAATGCCCAGTCATAGGGTTTTGGCATGTTTTTGTCTCCTAAACTGAAAAGGAAATGTAAGGTCTCTGAGTGAGCATTTCCAGACAGGTCATCAGGCTTTTCAAGTAAAATTGTATGCACTATTGCCAAGAGTGCATTTGTTGGTTAGACAACAGGGCTCGGCTCTGGGAGATCTGCAAAACCAGCAAATGTAAGACACGGTAAAAAAGCAAGCAACAGTAACATTTTCTTTAACCTCACTTGGCTCTGATTTCATCCTAAAATCTGAGAAGCTTTGGAGGATTATAAAGCCTTCCAGAGATTACCCAAACCAAGACTGTGCTACAAGCCAAGGTTCATTCAGACCCCTGTAATGTCCTGTTCTCTGCAGCCCTAAATCTGTCCATAAGAAATGATGCACATGACAGCCCAAAGTTCTTGATTTATACCTACTAGTACCAATTTTGTGCAAGTTTTTCCCCAGGGATGTTTTACTGTGACTTAACAAATCAAATAGCTAAGCAAGTCTTTCTTTCCTCCACAGCTCACCCTAAGACTCGTGCCTTTATTACCCATGGAGGCTCACATGGTGTTTATGAGGGCATATGCAATGCAGTGCCAATGGTACTAATGCCGTTATTTGGAGACCAGATGGACAACGCCAAGCGAGTAGAGTCACGGGGAGCAGGACTGACGCTGAATATACTTGAAATGACTTCGAAGGACATATCCACTGCCCTGAAAGCTGTCATTAGTGAGAAAAAGTCAGTAATAGAAGCACAGCCCTTCTCCTTCTACTGTTGTGTAACGCCAGCACTCTAGCTTCCAGCTTAACAGAATACTAATCTCTTTTTATATGCCTTCTTATATCAGTTACATCACTGAGAAGATGATGCTTGCCCTGCGTTAACCTTGTCCCTGTAACAGCACCATCCTTCTCACTGCCTGGGATTATAATCATTAGTTGACAAACAATGATAAGACAAGGGGTAACGGACACAAACTGGAACACAGGAAGTTCCACTTCAATTTGAGAAGAAACTTCTTCTCAGTGAGGGTGACAGAGCACTGGCCCAGGCTGCCCAGAGAGGTTGTGGAGTCTCCTTCTCTGGAGACATTCAAAACCCGCCTGGACGCCTTCCTGTGCAACCTCATCTGGGTGTTCCTGCTCCGGCAGGGGGATTGGACTGGATGAGCTTTTGAGGTCCCTTCCAATCCCTAATGTTCTGGGATTCTGTGATTCTGTGACAAGAACTGGCTGATATGAGAGGATGCAGGTATCAGAGAAGATGGGGTATAATTGCAGTGGAAGGAACCAAGTTGACAAAAGATGTGTCACCTGCTTAAAGACAAATCTGCCAGGAAGTGATGTAGTGGGCTTTGAAATAATGCCCTTAGAAAAGGCAGTTGGTGAAGGGAGGTGTGGCAAACTACTTTTGTTCTCCAAATCAGTGGTGACATGGGTCACTGGGGAGCCCAAAAAGGTTGAAAGGCTCAATTGAACTGGCTGATGTTCTTTGCATGAGGTTTTCCCACAGATGCTGTCTGCACAGCAGAAGGAGGAAGGAGACAAGTGGCAGTGCCTCAGTGTAGTCCAGAGGCTGTACTGCATCAGGAAGCATTGCCTTCCAGGATTTACTAAACATAGCTATTATCACTCATTTATCTTACAGACCCATTTGCTCAGTCTTTGCCACCCACCAGTGCTCATAAGGAGCCGTATGAGCACAGTCAGCCGCTGCCTGGCCCAGCAAGGCTGGGCAGTTCCAGCACAGAGCAGGAGTAACACGTGTGGGTACAGAGGTGGGAGAGGGAACCACAGTAGGTATCGTAGGCTTGCATTCAACGTGCCCAAGGTGCCCATCACATTTCTGAAAAACAGCACTTTATTGCCAGTTTCCTAACCGTCATTCTTACAGCAGTAATGCTACTAATGCATCTTGTTCTTCAGCTGGACAGCTTTTCTACACCCAGTTTCACATTTCCATCCAAATGCCTTCAACCCCAGAGATTTTGCTGACAGTTCAAACTAAGCTTTTCTACTTTTTACTCATACCTTTTCTCCTTTGTTTGTCATTTAAAACAGCACTTTTCTGGGACCATAAATTTGCCATTATCCTTCTCATGGGGTGGGGTAGGGGAAACACCACCAGAGAAGCCCCCAGTGGGCCATCAGACAACTGG
The DNA here is from genome assembly GCF_000695765.1 of Mesitornis unicolor. Taxonomy (NCBI): domain Eukaryota; kingdom Metazoa; phylum Chordata; class Aves; order Mesitornithiformes; family Mesitornithidae; genus Mesitornis; species Mesitornis unicolor. The sequence goes on from NW_010209157.1 coordinate 26,399, forward strand.
CACTGCACCCCTTTTTTCTGGGGTCTCAGTCTCAGAAGCACAAGTCATTGAAAACACCCAACGTCTTTTCTTGGCAGGTACAAAGAGAACGTCAAGCGTCTCTCCGACCTTCACCTCGACAGACCCATCCACCCCCTGGACCTGGCTGTGCACTGGGTGGAGTTTGTAATGAAACACAAAGGGGCCCCACACCTGCGACCTGCTGCTCACGACCTGAACTGGTTCCAGTACCACTCCCTGGATGTCATTGCCTTCCTCCTTGCTGTGGTCCTCTTCTCCCTCTTCATCTCTCTGAAGTGCTGCCTGTTCTGCTGCCGCAGGTGCTGCTGTAAGAAGGGAAGAACAAGAAAGCCAACCAAATCAAAGTCACACTAGCAGATGAAAGCAGTGGTGGGAGATCAGGTCTCCACTCCAGAGCAGAAGGATCAGAAAACATCTCAAATTTCACTAAAATAATTGCTGACTTTCAGTCAAGATAATAGCATTCCTTTTAACTAGCATCATGGGACAGGTTGTTGCACTGATAAAATTTTTGCATTAATTAAGAATCAGTTGTTAAAATAATTTGTACAGGAGTGCTTCAGTCATTTGGGAAGATAATAGTGTGAAGTCCAAGGCTCCTGGCTGCTATGTCTTGGTGTACAGAGGACTCATGATGATGTTTATTTTTAAACCTCTATATGCAATGGAGATACATAGGGATTTCATAAGACTTTGCTTCAAGGGCTTTAGGAGACCCATTTGCATTAGTGCCAGACCATCAGCTTTATCAAGCACTTTGAAATCTTTGTAAAGCTGTTATTATAGAAGAGCCAAGTGTCATGCACTGACAACATGTCACGTAAGCCAGGCTAGATGCACGTCTTATATGGGTTTTGTGTATGTTTACTATACCCTGAAGTCAAGGTTTCGGCAGGGAAGTGGTTATAAAGCCACTGGTGTTTTATCAAGTTTCCCCATCAGGCAGAGCGCTGTATCTGGAGCTTACCTGTTAGGTGATGGGACCACTGTAAGCAACGTTCATAAAAGACCCTACTGATTTACTCTTTGTAAGTGATGTCCAGGTAATGACCCAAATCCTAGCCCTATAAATAAATCCCCAATACTAACGATAATGGCTCTTGTGTTTTTTAAATATGGGGCCGGATGCTTGTCTGTCATGGAGACAGAGCTGGAGAAGGGAAGGATTCAGTGCACCACGGTGTGAAAGCCACCTCAATGCACAAAAGCCATTTCTCAGCATGACTCTCTCTACTTGGTGACTCAGCATTTGCTGCCATAGGCCCTACTATCAGGTATAGAAAAAGTCAGAAAATACCTTAAACATAAGTTAATATTTAGGGCTCAAAACAGGCTGGGGCATCCCGATACGTCAAGGAAGCCCTCCTTTGCACAGGAGTCTGGGTAAGCACCTGGTGCTGTTATTTTCTATCGCTGTTTGAAAAAGCTGATACCTCAGTGAAAGCTGTTAAGTTCAAGAAGACAGCCTCTCTCCTCCTCAGCCTGTTCCCCATTGCAGTGCCAAATTCTCATGGGCATCCATGCCACCTGCAAACTGTCCAGAACCGATGCCAACTGTTGCCTTTCATCCTCTGCCTTTCCCTCCTCTCCTCCTGTCCCCAGTAAACTGAAGGAAACCCTGGGGGGACACAGAGAGAAGTCCCCACGGTGCATAACTGCTGACCTGCTTCTAAAATGCAGCTTTTGCAGCTCCGCCTGTTCCTGAAGTGACGGCTCTGGCTGTCCCAGCTGGAGGCAGGTGACAGCAGCACATCTGTGCAATGTCATGCAGTGCCTTTGGAAATGAAACCCAGCAAGACCTCCCAGTGCCCACCGTGCCACCAACTGCGGTGGTTTCGGTCATCTCTGGGGTTGGCTTCCAGCAGTTGTCTGATGCAAAAAACACCTTAAAGTGTCCTTATGGAGATGTTGTCTGAGTACCCTGCTGCAAACAGGCTCTGGATTGATCCAGTGACTTTCCCTTCCTGGACAAAAGAAAATCCACTTAATTTCAGATCAGAATTTAAAAAAAAATATATATCCTGATTGCAGCTGTTTGGGTGGTTTGTTGGTTTTTTTTTTCTTTTTCAACTCAAAACCTCTTGTGTAGGTGGAGGAAAAGAGCTGAGAGAAAGGGAGGAAGAATCAAAATTCTCATCCCATGGCTTTCATTTCATTTTGGAAAGATCTTTAACACAGCCAAAACAAAACAGCAGCAGAAAGAAGGTATTCTCCTCCTCTCCTTTTCCCTTCACTCTCCTTAACCTGACTGGTTTGTCCTGCTTTTTATTTTCCCTTGGATCACCAGAGAAATGAGGCGGCCAGGACTGGACAACCATCACATCATGCCCAGCAGAGGACACTATGATATCGCTAACAGGAAGGAGCAGGGAAAAGGCCATCATCCTTCCTCTCCAAGCCAGCCCGGGTGGGTTGGTTTCAAGTCAATAGTGACTTCTTTATCCACCTGTGCTCTGGCAATACTGACCCAGAGATGATATTCAGAATGAATTAGGGGCCAAAGTGTGTGGGATAAGCAGCTTTGGTACAAAGGAGGGAGCCAGAGGGACTGCAACATTACTGCAACACAGCCCTCCCAACACTTCTCAGATGAAGTTACTCTGGGGATGCTGTCTCCTTTTATTGCCTGTTATTTGGGTGCCATATAGAGCTGTGCTGCCCTTTAAACAGGGACAACAGCCCCAAGCCCCTCCTTCCCTTACTGGGAGAAGATGAGCAACAGAGCTGAGACTGGGTCACTTCCCAAAAGGGGAAACTCAGGCAGGGCCAGCCATTGCTCCTCTCCCTGAGCTGCGCAGGCTCCACATCGCTCCAGGGCTCCAGGTACTGCAGCCCAGGCTTTTCCAGCAAACCTGTCAAATCTCTTTGCTGCCCTTGGAGAAAGGAGAGGCACAAACACCCCCCACCTCCAACAGCCTCTTGTCATTGTCAAGCGCTTGCATGGCACCCCTTGGGAACTGCGAAAGCAGAGGAGAGCTGTTCATTTCTGTCCCCACCTGGGGACTTTTTTAGTATTTATTTTTTGCATGGATTTTAACATCAGACACACCTGGCTGCAAAATATGGGCAAGAGCCTCTTTGGCTTCAGGATGGGGGTGTCCCTGGGGACACAGCAGCCCTGGCTCCAGTAGGAGGGTGCAGTCAGCATCTCTTGCTGCTTCCCACCACCTGGACCACGGGAAATGACAGGAATTGCTGACATTTTTCTGCAGCCTCACCCCAGCCCTCCAGTCCCCTAGGACAATGATGAGGTTTTTCCACTGCCATGGAAGCTCTGGGCAGCTCTCAGGCTCCTCCAACTCCCCAGTGTGTGGGTCCAAGAAGACCCCCAACCCATGGGGATGTAGGGCTCAGAGGGGAACTAATCCCCTTGCAAGACATGGTGAGAAATTAAACGTGCTTGTTATTCAAGTGCAGAGCAAGAAACAGCAGTGACCTGCAAACGAGCACTCCCTGCTCCTCCCTTGTGCAGGGCTCCCAGGGCCAGACACCCGCAGAGGGGTCCTCAGTGCTGTCTTGCCCTGTGTGCTCACACTCAGACCTGCAACTACTTCATTTCATTTTTTTTTTAAGTTCTGTTTTTTGGGTGGCTTTGTAAAAAGCCAATACTTACTGCTGCTAGCAGCCAGCCATTACTCCAGTTTGGGGGGTTTCACAGGAGCTCCCACTCCCCCTTTCAGCCTTGTTTCCCACCGTGGGAAAGCACTGAAAGCTCGAGATGAATAAGTGTGATAAGTGTACCCGCTTCCCTTAGGAGTGTGGACAAGAGGTACTGACCTGCCAGGAGCAGCACCAGCCTTGTTTAATAACAAAACAAAAGCTCACCCCAAAACCACATGCATCCACCACCAAGGTTGCTTTAGGATTGCAGGGGTGATGACGGTGACTGTCCAGAGCCCTGCCCTCCTCCCTGAAAGCCTGGGGAGCAGCACAGGGGTAATGCTGGGTGGGCAGCACCACATCGCCCTCCACAGTCCCCACAGGACGTGGTCAAGGCTGCCCCACAACATATCACATCTACAGAGCTGGTCCTGCAGGTCCCCCTGCGGCATCCCAGTGAGTGAGCCTGGAGCTTGGCACTGGGGATGTCCCACTGCTGGCTCCAGTCCCCAGCGACGCCTGGAGGATGGCGGGGAGCTGACACTAGCAAGCCAGGTACTTTTAGCTGCAGCGGCCACACAGCTCTGCGATTGATTATCACCTGCAGAGGTGTTTTTAGGAGTTATTTATAGGTGAGTGTGATGAAACCTGGGGGAAGCAATTGCCAAAGTGAACCAAGCACAAAATGCAGGACAGCCTCTCCCTCCCTAGGGAGAAATGTGCCTTGCTGAACCCAGAGAGGGAGCAAACTGCTCTGGCTTTAGCATTTAAGCTCAGTGAGCCAGGTTAAGCCCATGTGGCAGCTGGGTTCAGCCCATAGCTTGGTCCATAACCCTGCTGTTGCTTGTGCCACAGGCTACTGCGACTGAACGGAGCTTACAAAGGAAAGACAGGAAATCTCCATTCACAAAGGTTTCCTTGCTCTCTGAGGATGGCTGTATTTCTGGGAGAGGTGATGCTGTCTCTAAGCTCATCTTTCCCAGAGTGAACTCCTGCCCTGCCTGCAGTGGGTGTCACGGCTCACATTAACCATCACGAAAAAAGCTGCTGTCGCACAATTCTGCTTTGACAGGTACTAGCAAGTGCTCCCAGCATCAATTCCCCGTCTATTATGGATGGGTGAAAGGTTTCATATGCCAGATCTGATCGCTTAAGGATGATAAAAGCAAGTCATCAGCACAGGCTTTTCGGGCATCAGCAAATCCTAAATCCCTCCCAGCAAGATACTGGCTGGCTTTTCTAACCACGTGACCTCTCTTCGAAAGCCAGCCTGAACAAATGGAGCAGATTTCTTCTGGGACATGCTCCCAGCCTAGATTATCTCAGGGGGGAGACATGGTTCCCCCTTTGCTGAGGCAGATCCAAGCAGGCTGCATCTGTTACCAAGCATCCCTCTCTGGCTCCTCACTCTCCCAGCAAGGCACGGGACCACATCCCAGTGACTCGCTTTGTGCTGGATGAGACACTGCAAAGTGTCTGCTGGAAGCTTTAATTAATGTTTAGTGGGGGATAATCAAAGCAGGGCAGGAACCCAAGGTTTGTTATCTTCTGGAGGCTGCTGAAAAGGCTATGGAGCCATCCTTTGAGTGTTGGCCACAACCGGTTGGTCCAAACTCCTTGGAGGAGTGGGTCTGAGATTATTTCAGTGTACCACGAGGGATGCTGCGGGATGGATTCAGGGATGGGCAGGGGAAGGGAAAACCACAACCAGCAGTCCTGATGGCACGTGAGTCTGTTCAAAGGTAATAAAAACAGCACGTTCATCTTCCCAGCCAGAGATTTCTTCCTTTTTATATAGGACACCAGGGTCCTTCCACCCCAAATCAAACCACCAGTCACCCTTTACAGAACTGAATGCTCAACAAATGAAGCTTGCCTGTTTTTTACCAGGCTCCTCTGCACACAGCCTTTGGGAAAAACATGTCTTTATATTCTTCTTTTTTCCTCCTATTGTAAAAAAAAACCAACAAACCAACAAACCCAAAACCCACTAATGTATCATTTGTTGCGTGGAAGCCCCTGAATTTCACCCATTAAGCCTGCTAAGTTGTGAAGAGGTGAGCCCCAAGAGATGCTTTGGGTAAAACTGGTTATCAAAAAAAAAATAATGGCCTTCGACAAGAGGCTTGAGCAGGTCACGCTGTGAATGTGTCACGGGAGTTGCATTTCCAGGAATGTTCACCATCTCTTTTAATTTACAGTCATCCAAGCCCATGCTTTATGAGGAATCAGGCCTGATGAAGCTGGCTTAGGTTACTAAGGTGAAAAGGCTGTAACAGTCCAGCAGACAAGGAAACCCAAACCTGGAATAGGACTGGTGAGCCAGATGTGCCTGGGATGTTGGCGAAGCCCAGCACCCAGGGCAAGTCCAAGCGATGCAACATGATCACAGAATCACAGAACGTTAGGGATTGGAAGGGACCTCAAAAGCTCATCCAGTCCAATCCCCCTGCCGGAGCAGGAACACCCAGATGAGGTTACACAGGAAGGCGTCCAGGCGGGTTTTGAATGTCTGCAGAGAAGGAGACTCCACAACCTCTCTGGGCAGCCTGGGCCAGTGCTCTGTCACCCTCACTGAGAAGAAGTTTCTTCTCAAATTGAAGTGGAACCTCCTGTGTTCCAGTTTGTGCCCATTGCCCCTTGTCTTATCATTGTTTGTCACCGAGAAGAGCCTGGCTCCATCCTCGTGACACTCACCCTTTAAATATTTATAAACTCCTCACTGAAAATGTTTTCTACCACGGTTTTCCACAAAGCAAACCACTGTGCCTCCACCTGGCATAGGGGGTAGAGCCATTGGAGGAGGACAGACACAGGGGACAGCCCTGGGAACAAGGGGGTTTTGGTGGCAAAAGAAACTTGCCAACAAGAGGGAGACCTAGGAGTGACCCTTTAACCAACTCCTCTCCTCTAAGCACTCGCAGTCAGCTCCTCATATTGCAAGGCAGGGGTGTCCTGCCAGCAGATAACCCACAATCAACATTTCATTAATAGTTGGGAAGGAAGCAATGCAATTAGTTTTTAGCAGGGATTTCTAGGAATGAAAACAGATGTCCAGAGACCCCCAGGGTCTTTAATCACAGACTGGTTTTCAATGCAAACTGCACTGGGCATCCAGACACTGAGAGGTGGCGAGAACAAAGCAAAAATCACAGACACAGCACCTTTTCTGTACAGACACCGATAACCCAGAGGTGACTTTTCTTTCCCTTCCATTCCCTTTCTGACAGATCTTCAGTCATTTAATGCTGAGCCGAGCTGTTGCAAGATGATCATTCAATTTTGATGACTGAAGTAGAGGAGAAAATGGTGCAAATACAATTCCCAGGTGACCTGCGCTGAAACAGTCTATTCCCTTGATTGGCCCAGGGGGAAAAGAAGCCAAATCCTCTCCTTGAAGTTGAAATACTAGAGGGAGTCAGTCAGCAGTGAAGCAGCTAATGGGAAACTGCTCAGATCAAGGTAGCTGGTGCCCTTCTTGCCCAGACCATGTAGGAGTGAGGCAGCACAGAGCACGGCGGGGGCATCATCTCCACCCCATCCCAAGGGGTGCATTACCATTGCAGTACCAGAGCCATCAGAAGGGGACAATAAACCCAGCAGAAACCAACTCTTTATGTGAATAATTCAGAAATAATTCAGAAGATGCCACAGCAGACCACCATTAGGACATCATCTCACACAGGTTTTGCTTTCTCACCAGGTGTACCTGTGCTGGAAGGTGGGTTTTCATGCCACGCTTACCTGTGAAGCTCCCAACAGCAACCACTGCTCCAGCCACGGGTTACTGACACTGACCAATTTCATTAGAAAGGAAACAAGGATGGTCAGCTGAGCTGAGGCCTTCTGACTAGTGGAAACTTGTTAGCAATTGGACATGAGGGAAAAGAAAGGCAGGCAATGGGATACACAGCCATCCATGGGTTTTAAGGAAGCAAACCAAGGCATCATTACTGGACCAGCAGATCCACATGTCTGGCACTGGAACAGGTTTCTCAGAGTTGTGGATGCCCCCTCCCTGGAAGTGTCCAAGGCCAGGTTGAATGGGGCTTTGAGCAGCCTGGTCTGGTGGGAGGTGTCCCTGCCCATGGCAGGGGTTGGACTGGGTGATCATTCAGGTCCCTTCCAACCCAAACCATTCTGTTTCTACGAATCCAATTGGGGATTGTTACTGCTCTGTTTTTCATCTCCATTCATGCACATGTGAAAGCACAGGTATCTGCTCAAAGTCAGCAACAAGCTGTTCTAGGAAAGCATCTGTAAGAAACATCAGAGGGTTGAGAAGCAACAGCAGCAGCAAGTAAAATAGTGGCTCAACTGCATCATTCTCCTAATTACAACTTTGTCCCAAACACCATTTTAAAGTCCAAATGCCAGCCACGACACAGCCACGGCAGAGCCTTCAGGCTGCAGCAGCGGCTCTCTCCAGGGAGCCTCAACTGAGGTCCTGAATTGACTGACACCCCAAGAGCCTGGGGGGGTGTCTGAACTGCAGCTCAAATCCTGTGACGGCCACGGGTGTGGGCACCAAACCAAGTGGGATGATGCAGCAAGGGCTAGGGGAGCCTGGGCTGGAGCCTGCCACCAGTATGTCCATTAAGGTTCTTTGGAGGCCAACAGTCTCCTGAAGGTAGGGCTGAAAAACTAAATGGGTTAGACAGATGGGAAAGTATCTGCTTGGGAAACAAGGGACTGCTGAGATCAGGAGACAAAAAGAGGAGAGCCAACAGCTGGCTCCTGGTGCATCATCGCTGGAAGAGTCTGGGAAGAATCTGTTTGCTTCCTCTCTTTGATAATGTAAAGGGACGTTTGGGACCTTCCCTAGATCACAAGTTCCACAAAAAGGTTACTTTCTTTTTTCCCCCCTGCATTCTCCTCATTGCCAGACCTTGGTTTTTGCTTCGGAAATCAAGTCACATTATGCTGAGAAGGAAATTTTCAGCCTCTTTTGACGAGGCAGATGGCCTGCTATCAGCAGGGACTGGTACCCAGCTCCATGTGCTCATTAGCTGCCAGCCTGCATCCTCCTGCAAGCCCAACCTCCTTGAATGGAGGGACTGAGGCTTTCAGAAGAGGACACAGTAACACACACCCAGGTGTGGATGGAGCAACGGGTGCCAAGCAAGGTCCAAGCACATCCTTATGTGTGACATCCTCCTCCTCACTACCCACGAGATGCAGTGCTCCTGGCTCAGCAACCTGGATGTGCCTTCAGGTGCTGGACCACAAGATGTGTTTGCTGAGGATGAAATTTTACTTTCATGGCCTGAAATCTGCACTTGGTCATACTGGGTACACCACAACCACCTTAGTTAAATACATGGATTTTTTTTTTCTTTCTATTCAGAAAATAGCCAGAAAAAAAACCATCTCCGCACCAAAACAAATCTTGTAACCAAATCTTTTCCCACTTCAGAAAGCTTCTTACCTGGTGCTTGAGCATAAGTAGCACCTTGAGAGGCCAGATTGTCTCCAGCACCTTTCCCCTAGAGAGATCAGGGTGGAAAAGCACAGGGAAGGAGGATCAGACAGATCAGACCTGCAGGATTGCTGGCTCTAGGTGTGGACCAGCACTGCAAGAAACACATCATTTGCATGGTGGAAAACTCACTAAATTAATCCCATGCATCCAAGCTGCTTTGAGATAAAGAGACAACAGTAGATGACCTCTACTCAGGAGCACTGGAATAGTAACAGCTTTAATCAGAGTATTTTTTTCCAAAATTTTTTTCTTTACCAAAAAAAAAAATAAAGTGGAACATTAAACAGTAAATACAATAACCAACTGCACGATGGGTGCTAATGCAAAGCCCTGACGGAGCTCTTGGAGAAGGGCTTGTTGATGTTTAGGGGGCAGAAGGCCTCTGAAGGACACGTGCCCAGTCCCGGCATGTGAGGAGGGACTGGATTTCTGACAAGGACAAATTAATGCCACGCTCACCCCATGGGCCCAGAAAGGTGCCAGCTGTGCTCCCGGAGGTCTCAGGGAAGGTGCATGCCTTCAATGAGCTGAGCCCAGCATGTTTTAGGCTGCTGCTGAAATGTTAAGCTGGGTATGTGGAGTACCTGAGGTAGTTAGAAAAACCAAGGGGGGGGGGGGGGTTAAAAAAAAGCCAACAACAACAACAAAAATGCTGAAACTATTCAGGGACATCCCTGAAACACAGGAGGCTCAAATTTCTGCCCTCACCTGCTGCTGACACCCTCGGGGGTCCCCATTGCAGCCGTGCTGCAGAGCCCCAGACCCTGCGCAGGACTGACCCCTCCTGCAGTGCATGCTGAGAGAATGGCAAAAGCCAAGATTTGGATAAAACCTCAGGAGAAAGCCATCCCTCTGCTTGCACACACACTCTGGCAGGAGGTATTCCTTATTGCAGCGGAGATTTTTGCTCGTGTGTGGAGAAATGTGCTCTTAGGAAGAGAGAAAGGGGATCTTCAGTGGGCTCACTTTAGTGGGCTCAGCTGCTGATGGACCCTCTCTGTGCTGCGTTAAGTTGCATAGGAAACTCCTTAAAGCCCCTGAGGAGAAATTTAAGGTGCTATTTGCTTCTTGTGGAGTCCGGTAAGAATAATTGTTTCTGGGGACGGGATTTTGGGAAGAAGAAAGGAGACTGCTCTCTCCTGAGGCCCTTGTGCCAGCACAATCCACCCAATGCCTTTTTCTTTTGGATTAACCTGAAAGAAAATCATCCCTTAAAAACTGACCTTTTCATGGTAGCTGCGTTTCACTACAAAGAGACTTTGCACTTAAAATAATCTTTCTGTGCAAAAATACTTTCCTCCCATGTAAAATATTTGAAAGCTGGGGAGCGGAAGGATGGGGGGGGGAGATCATTCAAAAGACTCAGCTATAAAACAAATGGGGGAAAAACGTGGGCACTCAGTGCTATAAATACTTAGCGCGATGGCACCAGGTTTATAGCAAAGACTATTTACAAGTTAAACTGGACTTCAGGAGCCCTGAAGAGCCCCACTCGAAGCCCTCTGAAATCAATGGCAATGAAAGTTAAGTCACATAAAACATCTGGAGCATCTCATCTCCAGTGTGCTCAGATTTCAAATTAAGAGAAACATTTTATCTTTTCCTTCTCTTTTTTTTTTTTTTCTGTGTGTAAAGGAATATGTGGCTGGCAATGACTTCCCCTCCCTTTCTGGTCTCTTTCCCAGAGCAGGAGCACCTGGAGAGGAGCAGCCCAAGCAGTTTGCTGCCATGGCAGGGTAAGCCACTCTCACCATCCTCCTGGTCTGCCTCCCAAGGAGGTCTCTGCCGAACCCCAAACCTCCAGCTTCTTTCAGAGATGTCCTGCAGCACCCGGGCTGGATGAAGCACAACGGGCAGCGGTCGCTTCTCCTGGTTAGAAACAGTACCCATGCATCAGCAAACAACCAGTGAGTATTTCCCTGTCCACAGATAAGAAAAATGCACGTTTGAAGAGACATGAAAATAAAACAATGATCAACCAAATGGGTCAACGGGCCAAGAAAAAGAACCCCTCCTTTTTGGTGTACAACGCTTGTTGGGCTGAGGATATCCCGAGTTCATACGGTGCTTTACAGTCACGCCTGGGAGTCTACCAAAGCCCAACCGTGGTGGTGCGGGAGGGCAGTTACTGTGCTTCCTCTTAAAATACGTATTTACATGACTCACACTTGTCTCAAAAACGAGAATTTAAAAGCGGTTTCTACAACGTAAAAAACAGCCACAGCTTCCCCCTCCCACAGTGGTTACAACCTTTACTGCTTATTACAAAAATTAGACCTTTTTTTTGCAAATGCCTAAAAAATGTGATCTCTTTTGTGATCCCTCCCCACCCCACCTTTCCCCTTTAAAGTTATTTAGTAAGAAATAGTTTAACTGGTATCAATGCCATACAAAAAGCCATCCCCCTTGGGCTGCCTTTCCATCAAGGAGGGATGTCTCCTCCTGATTTCCAGTCCCGGTGGAGAACTTGCAAACTTTGGCCTCTTAAAACCCAAGGAGAGCAATCTCTGCTTCTTTTTAAAGTCAACTGCTTAAAAAAACAGGGGGGGTGTAAAAGCACAGAAAAAAAACCCCAGCAAACGAGATGCAGACAAAAAAACATCGTCGCAGGAGCTAGATGGCAAAATCCTCGTGGTCCTGCGGGCTGAAAGCAGCTGCCCGCAGCATGTCCAAGGAGTTGACAAGGATCAAGGTGCCGGTGAGATGCTTCCAGCGCTTGGTGATGGGGTTCTTCATCTTGTCCAGTCCTGTGTGCAGCTCCTGGATCACGTCACGGTAGCTGTCACCCATCTGGCTGCTCCACGTGAGAAGGAAATCGTATGCTGGCTTCCACATGGCCTGCAGTGATGGAGAAGGAGGGAGAGGAGATCAGAGTCGAGCTGGATAGCCATGCCAGACACACCCCCATCCCAGAAGCAGCACATCCCAAAATTTCCCCATCACACCCAAATCCTCTTTATCCCCCAGAGGTGCTCCAGAAGAATGTGCTCTGGAGGTATCTGCAACCCTAGGGGTCTCATGGAGACCGAGACCCATCTGCTCTCACCTCACTGTCCACCACCCCTGTCTTGTCCCGATGCGGGGCCTCATAAGCATCCATCTGCTGCTTGGAGACCTTGGCAAGCTTCTCGGCGAGTTCCCTCCAGCGCTGGGCCACCTCCACGGCTGTGGTCAGCAGCACAAAGTCCTGGATGAGCCGGACAACCAGCCCCTGGCAGTCCATTTTCAGCAAGGCCTGAAGGACAGCAGTGAAAACCACACAAGAGAGTCAAGGCAGAAGGTAGCTAGCAGGTGACCTAGGGGACCATGCAGGGAACTCCCTCAAGATGCCACCCCAAAAGTCCTCCCACCCACTTTCTAGCGACAGCCGATGAAATTAGGCCAGCAGGTTCAATAGATAAGTAATCCCATTAATTGAATGACACACGCTGCTCCTGGTCAACAAGGCTCGCAGGCTGGGCTAGTCAACGCAGCCTTATTTTCCAGGCAACCCCTCAAGATGTTCAGGCGTCACCATAAGCAATTTAAAGCTTCCCAGGGGCTGAGGAGAACAGATGCCTTTAATCGAAGTAGCTAATCCAGCACAGTCCGTGCAGCTTAACTCCCTGAGCCCGGAGGAACACCGTCCTTCAGTGTTGATGGATGGGTATGGGCCAGCCAGAAAATTCTGGGACGAGACCTGGGCATCAGCCTTGACAGGAGATGGACTGGGGTGAGACCCGAGCAAAGGGCCAGATGGCAGCACTACAGGACCATTGCTTGGCTTGGGATGTTCTCGCTCCTCTCACCACCCCTCTGCTTTCCTGTGCCAGAGCAGAAACCATGTCCTTCTGTGTTGTTCATTGATCTAGAAGCTGAGACTCTGAAGAAATGGGGAAGAGGAACTGCAGCAGTCACAGGTTTCTAGCTAGTGATAACTTAGCCGGGGTGGGGGGGGGTGGAAAGGAAGAGCAGCACTACTTCCCATGTTTAGGTACTAAATCACACTAAAAATGACATTAACATCTCCTCAAAGTGGAAAGCAAGTTGCACTAGGGAAAAACCCACAATACAGCCCCGGAAAGGAAGGGTTTAAGTGGCAATTATCAGAGTACAGGATCTGACCGACAGAATCAACATTCCACTCACCAAGGCTTCCCCATCCTTGGACCACAACAGCCTCAGCAGCAACCCCAGATCCTGGACAAATCCCACCTCGAATCTCAAGTGTCTACACACTTCATGTTATGAAATGGGTATCCCCTTTTTAAAACATGGAAGAAATCAAGTGAACAGAGCCCAGACCATGCCTTGGGCAACAGTTTGCTGAGTACCCTCTTGTTTTCCTACAGCCAATTCCAGAGTCATGGCATCAGCAGACTCCAGATGGTGGCTGCAGGATGGGTGAGCACCAAAGGGTTGGCGTTTCAACATGGGTCCCACTTCAAGAAAGCAAAACCACAGCTCAGTGATGACAGGAACAGCCCCCCAAAGGATGCAAGCACCCAGGGAACCCCGCTGGCACACGCATTCCCATAGGGAACATCACCCACACCTCCACAGCAGCACGGGGCTGGTTATTGTAGAAACCATGGATGCTGTGGTCCACACACAGCCAGAATCTGCCCACTTTCTGCCCAGACATCCTCTCCTGCCACAAGGGTCTGGACCAAGCCCCAGCTGGTTTGACTCCACAGCAGAAGAAGGGTTAAATCCTCACATAGGCTGTTTCACAGGGACAGTTGGGGGAAGATGGGAACATCTGAAACCACTCCAGCAATTTGCAAAGCAAATGCATGTTGATTTTTCCCTTATCTGTTTCCAGCTTAAAGCTGGGCTTGAATCTAATTACAGTTGCAGATGAGCTTTTTGTTTGCTCCTCAAGTGCATACACTGGTTTCCTGTACTAGGAAAGAAGCAATAAACCCTCTTCTTAAACAAGCAAGGAAAATACATTTAAAAGAGCATTAATTTTTTTTAAAGGGCATTAAGAAGCATTTAGATCTCACACCTGTTCCATAACCCTCTCCAGCAACCACCCCAGCCTCTACATTCATCACCCTCTCCTCTGCAGGCGGAGGATTCAGATGGTCCTGAGGAAGAGTACATTTAGCATCCTCAAACTTGTGTTTCCCTGCATGCAAACCCTGAAAACAACTTGGTATTTAGCAGAGCAGGATAAATGAGTCACTCTCATCTCTTGCCAGAGGCTGGAGGCCACCAGGAGCAAACTGTGCCGCAGGGGTTAAGGAGGATAGAGCTGCAGGAGGCGGATTCTCCCATTTCTTCTGCTGCTCGATGTAAACAAGAAAACGCATCAAGTAAAGCAGCTGGGAGGCCATGTAACTGAGAACTGTACAACTGCTTGAAGCAACAGCTTTGGAAGAGACCGACAGTTCCCCGCAGCATAGCGTGTTAACTCTGAAACCTACTGATGGTCACAGAAATGCCTACTTCCTGCACTTTTGCCACTGACATCGGAGCCAAAGGGGAAATATTAGTGGTTGGAACACGCACTTTTTTTTGGCATGTGCACAACCCACTCCCTATGCCACAGAAATACACGAAACACACACAGGCATGGGGCTCTTCTGGAAGCCCTGACTGCCCAGCCAGGATTAGCAGGGCCCACACAGGCCGAATCCTCCAGCAGGCACTTTTGGGATTACGCCACAATTACCTCCCATCCTCCTCCCTCACCCAGGACAAAGCTCCCTGGATAGCTGGGTGCAGACACCGTGTCTCCATCCCTCAGCAGCCAGCCGTGCTCCCTGCCGAGGCATGACCTGGGCTATGCCTTGCCAATGCCCTCAAAAGTGTTTATTAACTTGGGAGTCTGCTCCACCACACTAGCGCACAGCAGAGATGGTTTGATATTCAAATCCCAGATCAAAGCAGCACAGAAGAGCCTCTAGTTAAAAGGCATCCAGGGGAGGCTGAATTTGCATCCTGGCTCTGAAATGCAGAATATCCCATTTCCCATCCTCTAATGACAAAAACAAGCACCTGGAAGAAAGCAAGCCAAGCCAGAAGGAAAACACAACCCTGGAGACTGTGGGTAGCTGTACAGCCACCCCTGCCCATGCCCATCACTGCAATCTTCATGGTTCACTCCCGACTCTGCAAGCCTCCGGCCCTGCTCACTCCTTTATGCACAAATACACAGCTTGCCATGGTCCAGCCCTGTCCCCACACACTCCAGAGAAGTCATCTGGGGGGGTCTTGTTTCTTACCCAACTCTCGCCAAACTAAAGGAGTAAACACCTTTCTCCTTTGCCCCAGGAGCAGAAAACATTGCAAAGTTCATGTGTGCCCACCAAGCACAGTGGAAACCCCACAAGGAAGCTGCTATGGAAAGGGATTTTTTAAATTATATTTTTTTAAATAGCATTTAAATTGGAAAGCACCCCAGAGGGTCCAAGCATCATCACACATTAGTCACCTCCTGAAACATCTGTAGGGTGTTTGGCAGAGCGGAGTTGTGGTTACCATAAGCAGTGATATTTAGTGTCCCATTAACCATGTGTGCCAGGGCAGGGATGTGACCCGAGCACCATTGCAGGATATGTGGCCAGGCTGGCACTGTGCTGCCGCTCTCACTCAGCTCCCATGCTCACAGCCCCAAGACCTCCCCAAAACATGGGGAAAAAGCTGTCATTTCAGAAGAAGTGATGCCAAGTGCCAGCAGCCAAATGCAATCGCAAGCAGGTTTTGGTTTTGTTTGGGTTTTTTTTGTTTTGTTTTTTTTTCAAGAGCAAAATTACACAGGAGCAAGAGCACAGAGCCTGCAAGTGCTGTACTGGGGATAGGAAAGCAGGGAAGATTTCCTGTCAGCCCCAGAAAATAAATACAGGTCGTCTTAAACTGCCCATGGAGCAAGGAGCCCAACAACACAACTGCTGAAAGGCATCAGTAGCATTTCTGCAGCTTTCCAATGATTGATAGGGGCACAGGGCAAGAAAAGACCTTGCTGAAAACCTGCAAGCAACAACTCCTCCTATGCTGCAAGGAACTTGGCTATGCAAGGACAAGCCATGTCCTACAGAAGACATCCTCACCAACTTCAGCATGGCACAGCATGGATCCTTCGGGGAGCAATGTCTGGGATCTATACATGTGGTGAGGATTTGTCCCCATGAGGATGGAAGAAGGGCAGGAGTTGGCCCCTGGACCCAAACTCCGTATAGGGACTACCATTAGCCAGCAGATTGATTCAGGATGGAGGAGCAAGAGGAGCCCAACATAAGCAACCTTAGGCTGGCATGCTCCAGGTGTGCCACTATGAAGTCCAAGCAACAGACGCTCTGCTCTGGAGGGTACCTGGTGGGCTTCAGCCCCCCAGAAGCTCTCTGGGGTCTGCAAACACCAGGGACAAGTAGCATCTTTAGGTAGAAGAAAGGCAGAATGCAGATACCTGCAGTCAGAACAAATGATAAAAAACCATTGGGGAAAAAAACCAAACAACCCAATGTCATGTTCTGAACAATCTTTAGAAGAAGGCTGGAGAAGAAAAAGCTCATCATTTCCACAGCTCTCTGCTGACATGCCCAGTGGCATTCCCAGAAGACCCATGTATTTCCCAGCAGCAGCATCCACTGAAAAGGATGATAAATGCTCTACAGAAACACCATATCAAAAAAAACAAAGAGAGAAACGCTGTATCCTATCACAGCTCTAACCCCAGCTCCCAGGGACCACGTAGTGCAGTCACTGCACGGCCAGGTACCAGTGGCTCAGCTGCAATGAGGTCTTCTTGCATCTGTGCCCAGGCGTTTTT
Source organism: Mesitornis unicolor (assembly GCF_000695765.1). NCBI lineage: Eukaryota > Metazoa > Chordata > Aves > Mesitornithiformes > Mesitornithidae > Mesitornis > Mesitornis unicolor. The sequence goes on from NW_010209157.1 coordinate 43,258, forward strand.
TTAGCAAGGGCATCTGTGTACTGCCTGCTTTCTGATGCGATGACTAACTTCTGAGCATTCCCCCAGCTACCTTCACACACCACTGCTAGTGCTAGATTAGAAAAATAACTGCTAAGCACAGATTACTTATTAACTAGTCATCACGACCGGGGCTTTGCCATGCTTGGCTGCTGGTGCATGGCTCTGCCATTGCCATTTTGTGTGCTCAATGCTGAAGGCAGGTAAGCCTGCTTACTGCTTCTCTCTTCAGAGTTCCTCTGCGATGAGATAACCAAGTTTAAGACGAAATGGCCAGATCAGAGCTTATTCTAACCAATTCTTCTTGCCAGACAACACCAGGAAGCGAGTCCATTTCTAACAAATAAAATCAGATTTTAACACAATAAAATACATTACTGCTCCACTGTCATCCCCTGAAACATCTATTTTCTCAATTTTATTTTTTTTCTAAACCAGGCTCAATTTAATCTGTCTGTAAGCTAAGGAGGATTTGACAGCAGTGAGGGGTTTAGAAGAAGCATCGTCTTCCACCAGGAAGAGAGCTCATCCTTTATCAACAGGCTCAGGCTCACAAAGAATAGGAAACAGAGCCAAGGCTCAGGATTAGCCTCCATTCACACATGGAAAATAAAACCTGCTCTGGGACTCGGCACTCCAGGAATCCCTTGGAGAGTAGAATGTTTTCCTGCAGCTTACAGCCCTCCCCTTGAGTTAGCTGCTCCCTGAGTAACCAAGAGAGCCTTCTTTTTCCTTTCGTCTCCCCACTGAGGTCCAGCATGGATTTTCTATGACCTATGGACTGTCTAGGACCCCTAGAGACAAAGGGAATAGATAAAAGAAATCCTTACAGGTTTGCAAAGCGGTAAGGCAAACAGCACGAAGCCCTTGAAAGCAACAAAGCCCTTGGAAGCATCCAGCACAGATTTAATCCTATCGCTCACTGAGGGTAACGATAAAGTGAGCAAACTCTCCTTTGGAGGAAACCACAGGGCCAGACGACAACCTTGGCTGCCACAGTGGTCATTTTCCCTTCCTGGATGGCCCCAGGAAAAAAGAGACAACTGCACACAATTGGCAGAAGAAACCCTCAACAAAAGTAGCATTGGTGGCATGACCTGGCACCTGAAAGTCAAAGCTAAAACACTGCCCCATGGGACATGAAGTGGTACCCAGGCACCGGGAACTCACTGGAAAATACTTCCATGAGCAACTCTTTGTAATGCCTTACACCTCATACACAATCCTGAAATTTCCTTATTTAAGAGAGTTCAGGCAATGAAATCATTTGGCTCCAGTCCCCTTTACCCAGGTTGCCCACTCGTAACTTCGTTTAGCATGCTGCTGTCTGCGCCCATCATCACCAAGTGAAGCTTTTGCTATTCCATAATTTAATTGGCATTTTAAACCACATGATAGGCTGTAACTCAATTATCCTGCTTCTGTGGGAGAGTCTGTTAAGAGGCAAGAGCTGCAAACCTCATCCAGACATTTGGTCCTTTATTTTCTTTGGCTTGCTTCCTATGAAGTGCTAGAAATTACCATGAAGATGATTTCTTGTAAGATATTTCCTAAGAGCATCCTAGAAATAGTAGAAGGCTGCACTTCCCCAAATGCCTTTCAGGACAGAAGCCAGCCACGCATCTCAATTTGCAAACGTGATCCAGATTTGGACATAAAGCATTGCAGCTCAGAGGTGGTCTTGGTTTAGGTGCCCCTCAGAGATGGGGCAGACATAACCCGACATTATTACAGAGAAATTGGAGGTTGTTTCATGAAGCATCACTCTTCACAGGAGCTGTAAAATCCCTCTCCAGCATGCTTTAACATGCCTAGTGATGCAAAAGTACATGACTTGTGAGGTGGCTCACCTGCACCACTCTATATAGGAAAAGCTCTTATGTTTCTTGCCCTTTTTTCCAGTTTTCTATCAGTATTGCCTTCAACGATGCACAATTTGACACTGCAGTTGAGGAGGCCAGCATCTCTCTAGTAACTCCTCGAAGTGTGCACTACTGAAAGCTGAAACATAAATACCTGGCAGCAAGGACCAGTCGAGTGCTATGAAAACACTGGACCAAAATCACCTTCGTCTTGAAGCGCTTCATAGTAACTAGTGTCCAAAGCAAGCCTGTTGGCTGCCCTCACAAAATACATGCCTATGGTATTTCACCCAGCATGCCCCTCATTTATGGTCATGATCCCATTACACCAGGAGTCCACTACTGCGTACAACTGCAGGGCTGAACTTCCACCTGGCTGTGCCAAGCAGCCTGCAGAAGACCTGATTTACAGGCAACTTCCACCTCCCACTCACCTTTACCACTCTGCACAGCAGGGAATTAAGATCCCCTCATCAGACCTCAGACTCACCATCATCAGCTCCTTCTGAAAAGATTTCCTCTCTTTGTTCTCAGTGTTGTTGCAGTCTTCCTTCAGCTTCTCCAAGACGGAGGCCACTCGCTCCGGTTCACTGTCCAACTCTGCTCGGCAGAAAAATGTGAGTGGCAAGTTCAAGTACCCCAGTGCATCGGCGAAGGACCGCCAGCTGCTGAGGTTCTCCATAAGCAGAGTCCTCACAGAGGCATAGATGTAGGTCAGAAACTTGCAGGGCCTCAGGATCTGCTCAAGCAACAGACTGGTGGTGAGATCTGGCCCAGAGAAGTAGCTGGGCTTGACCTTCCCAACCACCAGCACGTTTTTGGTGTGCACAAGGCCTACTTTTCCCTGGTAGTAGCCAATATACCACTCCTTGGTCCACAGCTGCCCTTTTAACCTGATCTTCTCCTCACTGAGGAGAGCTATGACATCTCCTTTCTTGTACTCCAGCAAATAGTGGTTCTTTGTTTGCCTCACCACTGTCTTCAGCAGCTTGCCATATTTTAAGCTCAACACTGGCCGGTCCTGAAAAACTGGATACTTGGCGGTGGCAGCCAGAGGTGAAAGGATGATCTTCCCAACCTCGTTCTTCTTGAGGAACCGTCTCTGTCCCGTTGGTTTGATGGCACTTTTCGGAGGTGGCTGTGGTGTCTGGACACAGAATTGGGTCAAAATGGCATCCTTGTCATCCTTGACCTGTATCCTTAGTGTGAAGTCTGAGAGCTCATTGGGGTCGTGGGACGCAATGGGGAAGATAAGGCGGCTGACCTTGCCCAGCTTCATCTGGAAGCCTCGCACAACTTTGGCTTGCTCGCTAGCTTTCACCTCGTAGTTGGTCATGTTGGAGAACATGCAGAGCTTAAGGTCCTGAGGCCGGGACAGAGCAAACTGATGCTTACCCCAGAGCTGGAGGGCGACAGGAGCCGGGCTGTGGGACTGTCTCGTGACCTCATTCACCAGAAGAGTCTTGGGTGCGCATTCGTGTCCAAATATGGCGACAACGGTTTTAAAGGAAGGGTGAATGTGTTTTGGGCCATAGACGCCAACAGTGATCTTCTTGCTGATATAATCCCAAACTGTGTAAGGGTAGAGGATGTTCTGCCCCTGAGCTACAGCCGCGATGTACATGCAAGGCTCCAGGTTCTCCAGCTGCACCTGGATCGTGTCCCCATATGAATAGCTCAGCTGCATCGGTGTGTACGGCCCCTCTTTCATGTCGCTCCGCAGGCACTGCAGTCCTACCAAACTCTTGCTCATGGTGTCATTCTTGACCTCTGCTGACACTTTCATCTCCAGAATGATGAAAGTTTTCACCTCCATATTGCTGAGTTTGATCTGCAGGACCGGGCTGATGGTGCTGCACTTGTCACTGTTCAGCTCCAGTGGTGGATCCAGCATTGCTTTCATGGAGATCTGCTGTGTTTCCCCAGGGCACACGTGGCCTTCTGGCACGTGGATGCTGATGTTGGTGTCTGGAAGCTGAACGGCTCCACCACAGCTATCCAGCTTGCAGACAATGTTGGTCTCCACCGGTTGTGTCTGACCCCAGCCAGGATTTTGACCAAGCAAATCCAAGTCATGGCAAGACCGAGCCAGTTTCCTGTGATTCAGCCATGCCGTCCTAAAATCTTCCCGGCTCTGGAACTGCTCAGGGGTGGGAGACTTTAAACCACTAAAGAAACCTGACGATGCTGGAGCATCTGACTTGGACTGAAGAACAGACAGTTCAGACAAACTGTAAGAGCGCTTACTTCTGAAGAAGGGATTGTCCCTTTTCACAGGCTGTTCCAAATCCAGCCTGTTTGTGGATGGAAACTCATCAAAAATGTTACCCAGGCTGCTATTAGCAGCCGAACTGGAAAGAGCTGAAGTAGGAGCCCCTGTGTCGAAGAGCAGCAAGTCAACAGCAACGTTAGAGTTGGACTCTTTGTCTGAGGTGGGCACTGTTTGCAAATTCCCATTCAGAAATGGGTTCGTCTGGATTCCATTCAAGAATGGGTTGTTATTGTAGGATTTTGCAGAGTTTCTCTTCACGTCAGTCCATTCTCCAAGCAGGTCTAACTCCTTGACCCCCTCATCAGGGCTCTCCAGTACATTGTCTATCATCCCGCTGTCCGTTAAGGAAGAGTTGCGGTAGTTTACAGGCTGGACGTAGGAGGAAGGGATGTAACCCATTTCCGTGGTGTTGTGAGCATACCACCACTCACCTCCCGACGTGTCTAAGACATAAAGGTGGTCCCCCTTGGAGAACTTCAAAGTGGTGAAATTGGTTGGACAGTAATCTTTGATTGCTATTACTTCCTTCGCATTTCCAAAGGACGTGGGATTGTCAACCAGCAAGGCACTAGGAGAAGGCACTGCAAAGCCAAGAAGAAAACAGCACTGTAAGCAACCCACAAGAGAGCCACAACTTGCATGTAATCATTTATTTCAGGCCAGCAATGCACACTACTTTAAGCAGTAAAGTAAGGTACTTTTACAACCTCTCAAACTCACAAGTACTTTTTTCTCCCTTCTAAAATTTTGAAACAAAACTTCTCCCTCTGCTAATTCTGATACGTTTACATTCCTCTTCCCCAGAAGGTTCATGATCTAAAGGGACAAGCACCAACGTGGCTGGGAAGAGCACTGGGAGCTGAGACAGGAGCAACAGCAACTTGTTTTCCTCCCAATGCAGTCAAGTGCCCTAGCAAGAAGCCTCCTCCTCGACACAGGGCCCCATGTAGCTGCTGCTGTACGAGATACCTGCACCCCACAGTCTTGCTCAACTCCCTGATGACCAATGCACAAGATGATGTGTTGGAGGGAGTTTTGAGGGATTGGGAGTCCCCTCTTATCAGCTCTCCTTTTCAGCTGGCATGTTGGGATCTAAGGTCTTATGAGCAAGTGCTAGAATGGCAGGCACCCCATCCCCTTAATCAGGCGGGGCCCTCAGCAATAGCTACATAGGAAGAGCCATTATTGAACCCATTTGCTCAGTGGCACCTCAAAGTCTTTGGCCACCAGCTCTTTAGCACTGCCACTGCATTCTCTGTAGTTATCTATGTGGCTGCTGGTGGTGAATCTCTTGAAAGAGATTACGTGACACCCAAGGTAACGTAAACCCAAGATAACTTTCAGCACAGGCTAAAAGTGCTCTTGCTTTGCTGTAACCCGCCTTCTGCACATGTGAAACACATTTCAGTGTAAGAAACAGTGAAGGGCATGTCATACTCCTACTTTTTCACCAGCCAAAAAAGACCCTGCATCTCACTCGTATTTACACAGCACCTATGTTTCAAAGGACCTCAACAAAAACTAACTCAGTTTCTGAAGAAGGTCATGTAGTTCGAACCTGGTCCTAGCAGTATCTCCAATGTCCCTTTCAGTGGTACCAGCTGGAAGTAATTTTGCCAGGGGATCCTAATTACAAGCAAAACAGCTGGGCCAAGCCTATAGATATTCACACTGTCATGGTATTTATTGGTTTTGCTCTCACTTTTCAGACCTATTTCTGTAAAAAGCACTAGAAAAAAAACCTGCAGATGACATTACAACAACATTCAAATGTGTGATACCTCACTAGACAGACCTAAGAAAACAAGGAGAGCTGGATTTTCAGCAAGAAGGAGCTGCAAGAAAACTGGAATGGCACCTGCTTCAATATGCTCAAGAGCTCTGGAGGGAAAAAGAGAGATTTAAGAGACACAGAAAGCCTCTAAAATCCTGGAGACGAAGGGACTGCAGATCAGACTGCACACCCCTACAGTCACTGGCTGCAGGCTGGCAGCACTTCTCTGACACAGAAAGTACAAGGCAAGAGAAGACACAAGCAAATAAAAAAGCCTTTAAATATATGCTAGGGATCAAATATTACGAGAAGAGTTTGCACACATCCTAAACAACTCATTGTTAATTCACTTCCTTCGCCAGCAGGTAGGAAGAGTCGTGAGGACATTTATTCAGCGTAAAACTATATATAAACTCTGCATTGAAACTATTTTACCACCCCAGTAGGAAGCCACTGTTAATCCAGCGCTGCAGCTGGAGCCGTCTGAGGGACAGGGCATTTTTGTTTTCCCCATCCCTTTGGATCAGATGGATGAGTGGCTGTCCCCATATCCCCCAGCTGTGCACGCAGCCAGTGCAGCAGCAGGGTTAACGCAGATGTGCTAAAAGCAGCAAACCCCTTGGAGAATATAAGCAATTCCTATTTTCGGACTAAAAACAATCTAATTTGCAGCGAGAGCGTTTGATGTTCAACCTTCTTCTTGCTACGCCTGCAAAAGCAATCGCTTTGTTCATGTTTATTTTTAAAGGCCCTCAGCACGGGCAGACTTCCACCTGGAGTTACTTCTTGAGATCCATTTCTGCCGAGGAAACAGTAATTCCCCTTGCACCTGAACACAGCTTTTTTTTGATGGGTAAGGTAAATACAGCTGAAAAAAGACTGATAAAAGGGAAAAAAAAAAGGATTATTCAAGCAACCTGCAAGTTCCCAGCTCCAGGGAAGGAGAAAGCAAACCCTTGTAACCGCCTTGTTGCTGTTGCCTCTCGTGGCTGCTGGATCCCTCTGTGCCACGTCCATGCCCATCCTCGCACACGTGGATGCACTTGTCAAGGCGTGAGAGAACGCACCCGAACTGAGGTCCCCACCCGTCCCTCCGCACCTTTGACATCGCAGAGGCTGGTCTCAGTGAAGCCCTCGCTGAGGTCAATGAGCGTCCCCTCCGACTTGCACCGCGGCAGGCCGCCCAAGTTGGCTGCCCGGATCCTCTGTGCCGCCATCTCCACCCCGCTGACACCGCTGGTCCGGGGGGGCACTAGGTGGCCATGGTCTCTCCGTGAGCGAAGCTGGTTACGGGGACCCCGATGTCACCTTGGGGAACCAGCCTGGGGGAGAGAAATAAACCCCAGCACATTAGCAAAGTTTCCAGGTCCTACTGCGCCACCCAAGCACTGACAATGCTCGCCCCAGGTGCACATCAACCCTGCTGTGCTGACAGAGGAGAACATCCTCATGTTCTCCTTAAGGCATCATGAAATATAACCTGGGTGCTTCTAATAAGCACGACACTGCCTACAAATCACCAAAGGGAAGTGAGGACAGCCTAGTGTTGCACAACACTACTGCTGGCCGTACAAAGCATCCCTCTTGCCTTTAAGTTATTTGGAGATACGTTGCTCTCAGGCTCATAAGTTGGCCCATCTCCCCATTTCTAAGAGCTTTCAAGGCATTTGGACGCTGCTGTAACAGATTTCTAAAGCTATCAAGCACTCAGATGCTGTGGAAGCCAAGGGCAGTGGTTAGCAACCGTGGAGGGCCCAGGAGACCCGGCTTTTTGCACGTTCAACCAGGTCATCGCTGCCTCTTCCGCAGCACTGGAATCTCCTGGGATGAGGACTGGCTCTTCACGCTTGCTCCCTGCATCCCTCCCCTTGCCTGCCAGGGCAGGGATCAGGCAGAGAAACATCCCTTCTTGCACTGACTGCCTGGCTTCACTTGAGCTGCTGCATGGAACCAGTACAGGGATGGTAACAGGGGAGAGGTAAGTTTCCAAAAGGAAAAAAAAATAAAGGGGGTTTTACTCCTTTTTTTTTTCCCCAGAAACACTTGAAAATACACTTCCAGAAACCCTGTGGATGAGCAGCTGCATCAGCTCGCCAGAGCTGAAATGAAAATTAACCCATTTCCCACTGCCCACAGAACACGCTGGCACTTTGACGACCAATGCAGCAGCTGGTAAGACCTCCTCTGGTGTTACCCACGTCCTCTGGAGCTTGGATGGTGGCCAGAAGGGCCAGGAGCACGTGGGCAAGCAGTCAAACCCGGTGCCTCTCTGCAAGCTGAAGGCAAGGCAGAGCCTGAGCCACGCTTTGCTCCTCCAGGTTTGCACCAAGGAGCAGGTTTGTGGTCTGACGTACCTGGCATCATCCCGGTAAATCCAGCATCCCTGCAGACCTGCCACAAGACTCACAAAGCGCCAACACCTCTTAAAAATAAAGCCCTGTGCAATTAAGAGTTATATCCAAGTCCCCTGCTTCAGTTCAGCAACCCAAAGGGCTTTTCATCCACTCCTAACACTGCTTTGGATTTTTTTTCCCTTCTCACACAGTTTTTTTTTTGAGCTGATAGAAACGTGAAGACAAGAGCTGTGTCTGCCCGCTGACTGCTTTGGCTGCAGCCAGCTGTTGTTAAGCCGGCACACCTCTCCGCAGGCACTGCAAGGAGGAGCAGCAGGCCCTGAAGGATTTGGTGCCCTTTTCTAGAATGCAATAAAAGGAAATTTGCAGGAGAAAGCCCAAGCAGGAGATACTCCAGCTTGCTTGAAATGCTTCCCAAGCCATCCCTGGGGCTGGTATGCTGGGAATGTGGTTAGCTGGAAGGGACGCACCAGGCTCCAGCCAGCAAAGGGGAGGGAGAACTTGTGTGCAAACACTTTTCCCTTTGAGGAGAGCTTTGTTTCGGGTCCTGCTGGGAGCTCTACAATGGGAGAGGGCTTGGGCAGGGATTACATACAGAGAAACCAGGCTTTGGGTGAAAGACTGTGCTTATCAAAGCCAGGCCAGGTAAGACAGGAGACTTGGAGCTGCCATCCGTGGCAAGAAAAAGTCAAAAGCAGTTAGTGGGAAGGGAGGAAAGACACTCTCCTTAGCAAGCACAATTCACCACCCATCCAGCCCACCTCTTTGCAAAGCACCAACACGGCAGGCAGGGTGTTGTTTCTCATTAATGCAAGTCACTGTTTGGGACTGCACATTTTCCAGCTGGCATGCGAGACCCTACACACCTACTGCTTCCCCCTAAACACTTCACAGGGGTCTTTTCCTCCCTAGCTGGAGGGTTCAAACCCTCAACTACACAGGCACAAAACCCAGTACAAGGTACACAGCACCATTGCAGAAATCACTCCAGTGGCAAAGTTTTCACCAGTTTTGGCGATGCTTGCGCATAATCCTGTTAACAAACAAAACCACTTTGACAGCCCAAAGGTCACCACTGTTGGGTGAGCATTGCACAAAGCCATTAAGAAACCAAGGACAGGTAGGTGATTTTTTTTCCACGAATCAAAGTGCAAGCCATGAATACATTTTTAAACACCTGCCTGCTAGTCCAGTGCCAAATAATTTTGTACATCAATCATTACAGCTGCATACTGACAACTCTCACTGATACAGCCACATGCCTTGCAGTGCCTGGCATTTGCAAGGATCCTCCCCTGAACTGTATTTATGTAACTATATGGGAAGCTTTATGCTAAAGGTCTGTGACAGATGTGGTTGTGTGGAGAAACAGCTGGAAAAATCCCCACTACACGCACCCTGCCGTCTCAAAAAGCAGCAAATGTACAGCAAAATGAGTAATCAAGAAAAGGTACTTCCTCTCCCAAAAGCAGCGTCTTGGCTGCGTCTAAGTCCATTCTGGATGTAGCAATGCTCTCTCTCTCTCACACACACACACACACAAAAGGATGGAGGGGTGTGCCCACCACAGCTGGACTTGGGGTGGGAGCCGTGTTATGGAGTTGATGGTCCCAGGAGATGGACCCAAGATGTTTCTGAACGCGGAGACAGGACAGGTAACGAGCAAAGATGAGCCTTCAAACTTGGGCTATGTAAGAATAAAAGGGGACAGTCGAGACCTGGGTGGGGGAAAACAAGGGTGGACGGAACAAGATTTGTTTAGAAATCACTTCTGCAGCCACGGCTGAGACAATGGTCTGCTAACTCCTCTGAAAGCACTTTAAATATAGACTAGGATTAAATATAGACTAGGAAAAACCCAGCCCCATCTGTTTACCCAAAGCCATAAACAGCATCCAAAATGAATGGGGGGAGGAAACTGGTGCACAACCAGAGCTCGCTCCGTGTGAGTAAGGAAGGTGACAGCATCCCGTCATGCACGCAGCCCAAAGGCACCCGCACCCGCTTTTCACACCACATTTTTTCCCTTCCACGAGAGAAAGGTGACGCCACGGGGTAAAATCCAACTGTGAAAGCCAGGAGGACCTTCTGCGCGTCTCCCCCACACCAAGCAATCCAACAGGCAGCAGCTGCCTGCAGCAGGGCTCTGTGGGGGTTACACCCCATGGTACAAGCCATCTCGCTGTTCTTTCTGAAATCTTAAATTGGCTTTAGGCAAAGCTTTAGGGAAGCCCCAGTGAGCACGTTCCCATGGCAGCCCACGGACTGGCACGGCGGGGGGCTGCAGGGCTTTTCTCTCGATTCCCTTTGGGCATCCTCATGGCGTGGGTGTCACAGCAGCTCTGTCTCCTCCCCTCCCCATCGGCTTCCGCTCCCCTGGGGACATCACAGGACATCCGTCCTGTGAGTCACCAGTCAGGGGAACAGCAGAGCTGTCTTCAATGGGGGCTTGCAGAACATGGATTTAACTTTGCATTAGCTGGGGCTACAATGGTTTTTGGGGAGGGACAGCTGGGACATGCAAACAGACCGAGCCGTGCTCCGCTCAGTAAAGAGGCTGGCTATTTCTCAAGGTGTGGAAGTGGGGAGTAATGAGCAGGATCCCCACAGTCTTGAATAAGTGATCTGGATCTCCTTTCCACCAGGCATGGAGCTGCAACAGGTTTGGGGAGGGTCCAGCGCTGATGATGGTGTATCACCTATTAAAATAAACTCTACTGAAACCTATTGAAAAATCCACAAAGGTCTTTTTCTTGCAGTGTTTGAATGCACGGTGTTCAGCTGATTTTTAGCAGCAGCATTTCCCAGCATGCAGTGGCACAGAAAAGGTTAAAAATAACTTCTGCAAAATCTCTGGGATCGCTTAGCCCGGAAACCCAACCACAAGCTTTCCCCTCCCAGCTCCCCAGTCCCAGGGGAGCCCCCTGATACCCCCCAGCACAGGCTCCACAGTGGTACAGTGGGGCTGGCAGCAGAGCCCTGTCCTCCCCAATGCTCCCAGCTCCATCCGTCAAGGTAAGCTGGTCCTGATGGGATTACAGCACGGACCCACCTCTGCTCAGACGCTGAGATATAAATCAGAGACATAGTACGGGCATCCAGCCATGCTGAAAGGGGTTAGCGAAGAAAAGTAATCCCAGGAAAAAAAACTCACTGGCAGCGTCAGCTCTGCTTCTGCGAGCAAAGAAATGCAATAAAAACATGGGAACACCTAAAAATGCAAACCCTAAGGGTGGGAAGCAGGATCTGCTGCTGGCCAAGGGGAGATGATCTCCAACAAGCACTGACTGCAGCCCAGTGTAGGTGGGAGAGCACTCCTCCGAAAGCCTCAGTGATGGAACACTGCCAAGAATTTGGGCTGATAAGACCTGGGAGGGCTGCTGGGGCCAGGTGGTACCAAGCACCATTGAGGCTGGAGATGGAGCCAGGTTCCTCCACACGCAGCCAAAGGAAGGGCAGTACACGGTACCTCCTGTCAGAAAAGAGGTCGGGAGGACCGATGCACATCCCTGCCCATCCCGGAGCTCAGCCAAGCCAAGGACCTACAGGGTCCATCCCACCACAGTGCACATATGTCTCAGAGAAACATGAGGAGCAGGAGCGACCATGACACAAGAAGGGTCAACCTTGCAATAACTACCATAACTGCATGCCTGTTCTTCTCAGGTAACACGTAAAATGCCCATCAAGCCCTAAGCACATGGTGTAATTTTGGTGGAGATCTTCCACCTAACCCTTGACCACAAACTGAAAGGTGGAAAGAGAAGAAAGAGCTTCTAATCAATCACTCCTTGTCCTCTTCCCACACCAAAGCCAAGACCAACTCCAGGCGCTTGTTGCTAATGGCTTTTAAGTGGCCTTTTCCTTCTCTAAAGTCAAGCTCCTCTGGCACTCCTACAAACACAGAATTGTTTTTGGAGGTTTCTTTTAAAAACAGCCAGCTTTGCTTAAATACAAGTGAATTTAACTCTTTGTGGCTAGAAATTAATTTCCCATAGCCACGGCGCAACCCACAGAGCACATCCATCCTACACAACGAATTAAATGAAAATATTGCTTTTATCAGTCACAAAACCGTAAGTAACTCAAGACCACAGAAGTCACAGAAGGGACACGTGCAGGGGACAGCCCAGCCCTGAAGGAGCTGACGACTGCCTGCTCCGGGAGTGCCAGCAGATGTGCCTGGGAGCACCAACACAAACCAGATTCTCTTACTGTAATGCGCAGTGGACTTTTCTGGCTAAAAATGCCAAATTTTAGCAAACAGTCTAATTTAGGAACTTGGTTTTGCCCTACAGATTCGTCACCTTCAAGCGGTTCCTCGTGACTGTGCTATGACACAACCTTGGCCATTGGGCTTAGGCCCATGAGTAGCCACATAGTCTATCCATCAGCTGATGCACGCAGTTGTGAGGACAGCATGACCCAAGGTCCTCTCAGGGCACATGCAGCACTGGGAAAGACCATCTGGACTTGCACAACTCCATGACTTATGCCCACCAAGTGACCTCTTACCTGGCATCTGCCCCATCCACCAGTCTGCCCAGCCAAATCACTGTAGGACACAATGGAGACACCCTGCAGCAGAGGGGTATGTCTTCCGGCCATGGGACACCTCCAAGGGTCTCCAAACATCTCATGGTAGTCAACTGCCAGCAGAGAACTATGAATTTTGGTTAGGAGGGAGAATGGGATGATTCCTCCACCCCCTCCTTTGTCCAGGAGACAAAGCATGTTGCTCCCCATGATCCAGACCTCCTCAGTGAGGCAGTTTGAGCCTTGCCGGTAAAGACCAGTGGGGAGAAGCTGGCTGCTGTTGGTTTTTTCCCTTCCAGAAGCCTGGGACAAGCATTTTGCATGTTTGATGCCAGCAATGCCATATACCCTAGCGATTCCTGACCTTGTCGCCTTTCTCTTGTCTTCCCCTCCTACTTCACCACTCATGTTTGCAAAGCCAATGCTTTCATCTTTTAGAAAATCAAACCCCACAAAAACCCACACACAATCAAAGGTAAACCACCCCTTAAGACAATACTAGCTCTTTGTACCAGAAAGAACATGTTAGTGTGAACTCACGTACGTCCCAGAACGAGCCTTGGAGCAGCTGATGTGCCAGAACAGAAGACACAACATTTTAGTCCCTGTTCTACCAGACAAAAAGGGACTTGAAGAAATGCTGGGACTTCCCATCCCTCCCACAGCACCTTCATCTCCCAGAAGCTTGCTTTGGACCTGATCCTCACCATGTGTGGCAAGCAGTGAGGATGCTCGCACCCAGTGTCCCTCCTTGAGCATCACAACAGCAGCAGGGATGGCTGGAGAGCACAGCCCCGTGCTACACCGTCCCCTCCAGTTCCTGCTAAGCCTTATGGAAAAATCCTGCCTGCAAGCTTAAGCTTGGCTCTGCTCCTGCCAACTGAGCCTGCTGCCAGGCAAGGGAAAGCCAAACATGGCAGGTTTGACAGAAGAAAACAAAAAGTAATTATGGCTGAGCGTGTGTTGTGGGCATCTGCTGGCACCTGGTCCATTACAACCTCCCTGATGGGGATGCCACCTTTTGTGACTGAAGCAGGAAGGATGGGAAAGTTTCCTTTTAGAACAACTCTGGAGCACAAGTTTGACATCCATCTCCAGCACTGACTTCCAAATGACTCAAATATAGATTAGGTGTCTTTGGCAGCAGGGGAAGAGAGCTTTCCCTGCAGGACCTCCTGACGCTGCCAAGCACAGGCTTCAGCCCAGCACCTACCCACTGATTTTGGTCACCCGTGTCCCATGCAAGCAGGCACTGAGTCAGGAGACAGCACTACAGAAGCCAGCAAGACTGGGCTGGGTACAGTCTGGGAGCTGCTCATGGTAAGGAAAGTTCGATGTCTTCATATCAAGCAGAGAGCAGCAGTGATGCATCGACTGACAAGGGACAGGAGGGTCCTGGAGATGCAGGTACCACCCTTGAGCATCCATAGCAACTTGAAGTTCTCCCAGAAATCACTGAAAACAGCACCAGTGTGGCAAAGGTTTAAAAAGTCTGCAAGCATAGGACGGTGCTAGTAGTGCTGTACACAGCAGGAACCCTTGTGAGGTTTATAGGGTCATAAAAAGGGTGCTCCTGGGCTGACAGCCCAGGTCTGACTACACGACAGCCGTGCTTCCCAGCAACAAAACCATTACAGGCACGTGAGTCCTGATAATATAGCAGGGAAGTAGATAAAGTTGTACTCACTTCCATGGTTACACGGCTACCACAGGCTGTAAGACCAGTCACCCCCTCTGGCATCCCAACAAAACAAGGCAGAGGGACATCACCCGTGGCACAGTCCTCAGTGTAGCCAATGCTGCTGAAACCACAGCACAGAGCGTAGGGTACCTCCTGGCACACTCTAAGAACAGACCTCTCTGTTCCATAAAACTAATGAAAGAAAGGTAGCATCTGCCCAAACATCTCATGGTGAAGGAATGAGACGTCAACAGCAACCCTCTGCTCAATGGTTCACATCCTCTGCTGGACCTCTTTTCCTGGAGGGGACTTGTTCAGTCTTCCCCTAAACCCACATGCACCATTTACCTCCATGACCTCCTTCAGCAAGGAACTCCACAGATCTGCTGCCCCAGCAATGGAAAATCCATCTCCACTAGAAATGGGCTCTCACTAGCTCCATTTGATGTCTACTAGTCACATCAGAAAAGGTAGAGTTCAGACCAAATCCATCCTCTTCGTACCGTCTGCTCAATGTTATTGAGAAAAAACACTTCCTAATTCAGGTGGGGCAGTCCCAAAGGTGTTTTGTTTTTTTAACAGGCAGATGAACCCTCCTCTGCCAGGGCAAGGAGTTTTTCCCTGAAAAGTCCCCATGGAAACCAACAAAACCACGAAAACTCAAAATTGTATTCAGCACTGAGCTCCCAGGGGTTAAATATAAAAGACACAAACTCCAGTTTAAAACCCTTGGAGGGAACAGGAGCTCAGGAAAGCACCTTCTTTCTCCAACCCCTTTCCAGCCTGTCCAAAGTCCGTCACAAGCCCCAGAGCTCCAACAGCTAAAGTGAGACTGCTCCTGAGGGATGCTTAGGGCCAAAAGCAAGGACCAAGTGCTTTTCAAACTGAGAGAACTCAGATTTCAGCCAGATCAGGCAACAGCACAAGCTCACGTGGGCAATCAGTGACAGAAGAGAAACGAAACCCAGATTTCCAGAGCCACAAGTCCAGCTGCTGGCCACAGACACTTCTAAAGAAGAAATGGTCTAGTCTGACAACAGACATCATGCTTGTGGCTCACCATCATCATCCCCTGTCCTGGAAGAGGAGGAAACTCTTTTTTAAGCACTGCAGACTAACCTGCAGGTTAATCTAAGAGCGCATCTGCACCCTGGCACTGACATCTGCATGAGCTGGTCCAGAGCAGGGATGCTGGGCAAAGCTCTTTGGCTGTTGCCAGCACCCGTTCTGCTTGCTAGTGGCATGCTTGGTTGAGAGAGGAATGGTATGGCCACCATGCTGTGGCCCCACCTAGGATCGTCACCAGGAGAAACCATACATGCTGCTCCCCATGTGATGCCGTGGTGGAATAGATGCCTCCTCATGAGATCTCAGCACAGTGCCCACAAAGAGCAGACTAAGGGCAACCATGTGAAATAAAAGGAGGGTGCACCTGGTGCAACTGAGGGAGGCCACCCAAACCGCTCCTCCCCATCTTAAGACACCAAATTAACCAGGGCAATGAAAACTTGAAGCACAGTAGAAGGATTTAATTGAAAAAGTTTTGGAGTAACTCACTGTCATGCTACCCTCAGGGCCACAATCCCTGCAGTGTCTCCTTTACTTAGATAATTTGGATGCTAATTTGGACTTCAAGAGCTGTCAAAAGCTGAAGCAACCAAGTCCCTGAAAAGCTGTGCTTCCGTCAAGTGGAGACGATGACAGAGCTTTAACTGCATCAACACTTCAGAGCCCTGTCTCCATCACCCTTCACTAATTTTGTCTTTGTCTGATGGAAAAAAGTAGCTGTTCTCAGCTGAATCGCTGGTGCAATGCGCAAAGCCACGTGTTCTCCTTGTCCCCTACCGCAATGTTGGGAAACCAGTCCCATCTGCATGACCAGAGAAGGGCAGGCACAGGAAAGTCACCAGTGTTGTTGGCTGGGGAGGCTGGCACCATAACTGATGCAATGTCACACAAAGAGGATGACAGGAAGCTCCAGAGATGAGCTAGCCTACCAGAGACGAGCTAGCACCAACTCGTCTGTAGACAAAGCCAACTCCATGCAGGTCTCTCTGCCCAAGCACTTCACCAAGATGTATCTTCCCTGCATCGACCACTTTCTTGCACAAAAAAGGTCAAAGGCTGAAACACTGGTCCTGCTTGGTCCTCTGGACTTACCTGACCTGCTCATCATTTAAAAAGAGAGGGCTGCGATCAAGACACAGATGGGCACACAGCAGCCACCTATGGGTCACCCAAAAAGTGACTTTATAAGCGGGCAGCCATGACACAGCTGCAGCACCCAGGTCAGCTGGACTTGCTCCTGATCTGAATCCATTTTAGGAAAAAAAGGGGTTCTGTGCCCAACTCACTGCTTGAGACACTGAGAGCAGCCATCACCTAGCAGCCATATTCTCTTGCTAATGAATAAAACCTCTTTGGATTATCAAACTGAAGAACTCATTCAAGCGATGAGCTGGTGGACAAGCTTATCCTTGATTTAATGTTTTCACATATCTTGCTGATTAGTCCAGGTACTGATCTCTTGGTGGATTACATGACACCTTCAGCTATGCAGAAAATGCTGACAAGAGCCAAAAACCATCACGAGCCTGAGTTAGGCAGAAACAAATGCAATTAATTTCCTCAAAACAGCAGGTTTTTTAAGCACTTGTCCTTGGTAAACATTTCCAAAACAGATTCCCCATGATACCTGGGTTTAAGCAGCTTAACTGTTTGCTGGAGCTGATGGACTTCTCATAGGAAAGTAACATATGGGGTAAACTGGGGTGTGGGCGGCTCGTTCCAGGGGATGCTCCAGGTTTGACCCAATCCCTGGTCCATGAACCCAAGCTGGAAAGAAGGCAAGCTCACTAGGTGCAGTATGAGACCTGGAGGGCAAACATATGCTAAACCCAATGCAGATGTGAGAACAGCCATTTGCTCCAGCCCAGAGTACAGTTTAGGACTTGCTGCAAAAAGCCCTGGCTTTTTAATTTGATCTCACTTGCGAATCCAGCAAGTTGGGATACCCATCCCAGAAAGCATTCCTGCTTCAATTCAGAGCATGCCTTTAACACCAGACTCTACATCGACACAGAAAACCACGTAGCTAATTTCAGGAGGCTTTCAGCAGCAAAAGTCCTTGCCTTAATTTAGATTAGAGCCTGTCCACAGGTGGGAATTAACTTTCCAGGTGCAGGGACCCACCTTTGCCAGCCAGGAGGGTGTCTGAGAGAAACCAAAACAGGCCAGTGTTTATGCAACACAAGGGCAAACACCACGCCTGCTTGTTTAATTAGTTACCCCTGAAATTAAAGCCCATCAAACAGCACAGAGGCTTTGTGCAACCTGCAAATTAACTATGGGGAATGCAACCTGCAGGTGAGGGATGACAGATATAATCCAAGCAGTGGCTCCAAGCATTTTCTGTAACATCAACAGTGCCATAAAGGGATAAAACCCCAAAATAACACCACCCACCCCATCTGTCTGCACTTCAGAGTTTGCTGTTTCGGTCTTGCCAGGCTAAAAGCTGCTCCATCACATCACCAGGGGTCAGATGGCTGATAAGAAACCGATTTCATCAGTTTAAGACCTGAGCGTTTATTGGAAGAGTTTATCTGCAAAGTTACGCACTTTGAACTATTTAGTTTTATGTCAGTTAAAAACGCATCAGGCCCTTGTCTGGACGCTCTCAAAATTAATGTGGTACGAAATGAGAGCCCAAGTCCATTCTCTGCTGCCTCCACCATGTGCAATGCCTAAGACATGCTGCTTCTCTGTGCCACAACATAATCCTTCACAAAAAAGGTGAGCCTTTTTGGGAAAAGACATCTCTCTTCAGCAAGATGCTTGGGCACAGAAATAGTCATTTGTATAAATTTGGCAAAAATCTTACCTTTGCTCAAAACTGCTCTCATTGCCAGGCAAAGCACGGCTGACTCTCAGACATGGTTTTTGCAGTGTTAGTCAACAGACAAAATAAAATGACACCTGAAAGTAAAGGCAGATTTTCCCCTCCCCTCCCGCTTAAAGCAGAGCTTTTGTTGATGAGCAAAGCCGGTTTCTACAACTTTCTGCACTGCACTTCTTGCAAGCGCACAACACACTCCCCTGTGGTGATGCATCATTGCAAGAGCATCCTCTAAAATACGGGCAACTCTAAGCCACCACAGAGGGAATACTTCCAAAGGGCAAGTTATCCCCTCTATGCTGTCTCCGAGAAGTCAGCCCCAGGTGAGGCTGTAAGGAGATGTGCCTGCCCTCGCTTCTCCAGCCCAAGACACAAGACCCTGAGGAACCTCAGAGCCTCCTTGTTTAAACTCAAGAGCCGGGTGCTCCACTCATTCCCGCTGAGATTTCTAATGTAACCACCAAATTTCAGATTATTGCAGCTTGAATGAGGGGTGAAGCGTTATCAGCTGTTGTCTTAGGGCAACACAAAAATGCTTGTATTAGAGGAAGAGACAAAGCTGCTGCTGACAGCAAGTCAGGGGATACAAAAGAGCCCAAAGCTTGTCTGCTGTCTCTAGAAGAATGCTGTCTCATTCTAGAAAGTAAAGACTAAAATCAGGTTTAAAAGCCCCATATTTCCAGGGACAGATGCCTTGGGTCAGCTGAACATTGGCCATGTGCAGGAAAGAACCTGCTCAATTTATTGATTTCTAAGGAAAGCATCTTCAGTGTCACCACTAGCTTTGCTTTAAGGCTGCTTTGATAACCACAGTGATGTGTGTATTTTAGTTTTGGCTCCGTATCTAAAGCATGGGTCGGGATCTACAAGCAGCAGACTCTTGGCTAGAGAAGACAATTCCTGGTACAACCAACATGCCAGGGCACCATCCATGGCCATCTTCATCTTGGCTAGACAACACCTCCTTTCCTCAGCATATTTCACAGCAGCACCCCAGATTTTCTGCCCTGTAGGATCAAGCTCTTCCATATTTCAATGCTACTCATGTCCAGAAGTGCAGCAGATCTTGGTGCTGGCGATGGGGCAGCTCTGCAAGGACACGCAGAGGAGGCAGGAAGAGCTTTCCAGGAGCTGAAGGATGCTCTCCAGCACAACCAGCTGATGCCCACATGCAGGACTTGGCTTTCAAAGGGCCAGGCCAGAATTAGACACACTCTTGATGAGAAAAGAGAGTCTAAATATCAAACCAATGCAGATGGACTTTTTTGTTGTTAATTAAAACTTGCTTGTAGTGACACATAAAAGAAGTGAAATCCCAGGCACAGCTGACGCACTGGGACAGATTTATATTTAGAAGAATGACTTAAGCACTTGATTAACAGGAAAGAAATGGAAACTTTTTTGGCACTGTCCAGAAGGAGAAAAGAAAACCAAAAGAAAGACAGTCACCACCACTTATTGTTACTAAAAGCAACATTCACCAGCACTTCAGTCTCCCAACCTTCCACTTTTACACTAAATGCAGCTTTCTCTCCATGCGCAATACCAGTAAACATTTATAGCTCGCAAAGCACATGTATTTATTATTATTATTATAATATTATTAGGCGTTATTATTATTTCTTTCTAATTTAGTGCTTACTATCATCAGCTTCACTTTCAACAGGACAACTAACAACGTGTTAGTACTATAACATAAAACAAATATATTGAGGTGATAAAAAAAGCCATTTTCAAGTTTTGCAGACTGAAACTTTTAGAGACATAAAGAGGAACACCAACGTAAAATACAATGCTTCAAAAACTGCTGTTTCTTCTGCTGCATTATTCATTCGGGAGCTTTTAGTACAAAAGTCAGAGACGCGCTTAGCCGGATATCCCATCATTCGCTGGGCCTCATCCCAAATTTCTCTACCATTACTCACGGGTTTTTTTGTGCAGGAAGAGGGATGAGGATTTTATCCTTAAAGGCAAAAGGGAGAAGAAATGTTTGCAGCACTATGTATGAATTATAAAGGCTAGGGTTCAGGCTTCAGGGCCCAAATGATTCCCACATATCCTGTCCGCAGAAGGAGAACGAAATGAGGCTGATGCTTGGACTCTGTCTTTGCACTGCCTGGGACACAGGGATGAGCTGGGACCCCCCAGCAATGGATGCCCAGCCCAAAGGAAGATGCTCTGCGTACAAGCAATCCGGCAGCATCATCTCCACCTGCCAGCTTCCCTGCAGGGATTTACCCTTTGCCCTGCTAAATTGCCTTAAAGCAGCCTTAAGCCAGGAACCACCTGCCCTATACCAAAGCAAAACACCTCCCCTTCTCTCTCCAAACGAGGGGACCATCTGATGCAGCATCAGCATCACTGCTTTCTATTCGCAATCCCCTAAAAATTAGGCCAAACTGCAAACACTTTTATTGCTTTTATCTTGCCTGACTGCAAGGCAATCTGGACACAGTGATTTATTTCCTTCACCCCACCCCCAAATTCACTTTAGAAGCGATTTTAAAGCACATTTTCAGAGGCACAGGCCTGATGACTGCAGTGGTTTGATCCTCAGATCGTACTGCTGCATGAATCAGTGATGCTCCATGCCTCAGTTTCCCCCCAGCGTTATCCACTGGTACCCAAACACCTGAGGACATGCAATCCATCCCTGCTCCCCAAAGGCTGCATCCCGCTTGCATGCACTGGGGTTCCCCATCACGGCCAGGGAGCAGGCACACCAGCAGCAGGATGGCGAGCAGCTTTTCCCTGGGATGCTTGTAAGAAAAGGGTTTAAAACAGGGGTCAACGCACAGAGGTAAAGGGACAAAAGGGTCCCCCCTGCTGTAAGGCAATTGCAGAGAGGGGTTAAATGCTCGCCCTCCTCAAATCCTCGCTGCAGGGCCCTGCATTCCTCTGCTCAAACAGTGTGCTGGGCAAATGCTTTCTTTTTTTTCTTCCGTCTCTCTCTCTCACTGTTTCCATGCCCGGTCATGTCCTGCATCCTGGATTTGGTGAACATTTTTTAACAGCTCTTCATTAATAGACAGTGCAGGAGCTGGAGAGGCACCGGCTGCTCCGGCCAGTCACACCTCCAAGGACAGGGCTGTCCTGCTGCACGGCAAGGTGCTAAAAATCAGGCAGAAAAAACCCAAAGCAAGCCCTGCTCACCCTGCATTTAGGATCTGTGCTCAATGTCAAATCGTGATTTTTAAGCACCTCCTGGAAAAACATCTTCCATTTCCTGGCAGGTCCACGTACTGGGATGCTCTGGAGACCACAGCACATCCCCAAGGACTTGAACGAGAGTCGCTGTGTGTGTCCCCATGCCGGCGTTGGGTTGCGACCTTGTTTCATGGGATCTCACCAGGCGCTGCAAGAGTCCAGATGGACCGTCTGGCTAGCCAAGTTAATTAAAGTGTGTTTCAGCAGCGATTAACTTTCAGGCACACTGATGAGCAGCTCCAGCTCTCTCCAGGGAGCACGGGCCACACCTCGGGAGCAGCAGAAGAGATGGGAAAAATGACTTGGAAGCACTTGCTGATGGCACTGAGCTGTTTCTCAGCAGCATTTGCCGACTCCAAGCAGCTTACAAAAAGCGAACAAAAACCACAAAAAAAAACCCAAACCAAAACACAAAATCCTCAGAAAAACCCCAACCTGCATCTACTTTTCACCTCCAGACTAAGCAGGACAGATTCCACATGGAGAAGACCCAGGTAAGGCCATAGTGGATGGATGCACATGAGGAGACCCACCCCCCTGACGCCCCAATCCCAGAGTATCCTCCCTCTAGTCAGCCACAAAGCAGACATGATAAGCGCCGGGAAGCAAACTCTAAAATGATAAGCTGGTCAAGGCCCGGCAGCACAGGCTATCTGTTTTGCTGACGAGGTAATCACCATCTCCCAGGGACAGTAAATACTTTGTCTGCCCGCAGCCCTTGGCTGCAGATAACCAAGAAAAATGCTCACAAAGGCCAAAAGAAAGGCTTGTTCTGTGACCGCTGCTGTTTTGCTCCCCAACAAGGACGATGCCTCAAAGTGCTGGAAAGGAATTGCATCCCACGAAGCTGCTATTAAAACAAAACAAAACAAACACCCAGAAAACAACCCAGTCCATTGCTGGGGACCCTGTGCTTTCATCCCCTTCTCCCAGAAACCAGCTTGTCCTCCTCCGTCCAAGGAAATGGGTGACAAATGCCTATAGAGGTATCACTCGTTCGGAAGCTGCTCCCATAAATCTGCACCCACCAGCATCCATAGGTGAGGAGGAGCCAGCGCTCAGGGACACAAGCTGCAGGATGCACCTCTACACCTTCTCCTTTTTACAGGATGCATCCCCATGTCTCCTCTTTTTGCAGGATGCAGCCCTGCATCTCCTCCTCTCTTTTTGTAGGATGCACCCCCACACCTTCTTTCTTCTGTAACTCTAAACCTGATGAACTGCAAAGGATCAGTTTCTGCCAGGCCACATGCATTAGGAACTATTCCTTGCGCTTTCTTATGGACTTTAAAAGCTCAATCTGGACCAAAAGCACAGCTGTATGCACAGAAAAAAACCGCTAACAATGGTTTTTGTGAGCAAGGAGGTAAAGAAAACAAAGTGTGGAGGGGTTTGGGACCAGGGATACAGTGCTGGAGGGGAGAGAGAAGAGCAATGTCCCAGGCTGGGTTTGCATGCACGCTGCAGCTGGGAAGGACTTCTCATGCTGGCAGAGAGCAACCCCACCCTGGCCCAGCTAATCTGATGGCAGGGTTTCAATGGGGCAGCCAGGATGCAAGGGGCTGGGGAGGGAGGCTGGCGATGGGGGTAGAAAGAAAGCAAGGAAATGCCACAGAGGTGAGGACGCCTTTTTCTGGCTGGGCGAAGGCTTGTTTTTGTTTCCCTCCCTTCAGCTAGCTGCCGTTTTCCGGAAGCTGGATCGGTTACAAAAAGAGAAAAAAGTTTCTCTTTGTTTAATTGTAGCTGCAGTAGCCCTTGCGCAGAGGGACCCTGCGTCCCTGCCGGCTGCTCTGGGAATGGATGCGGACGTAAACGACAGCATGGCAGCAGGGAATAACGCAGGAGTTAAGGTTTTAACATCTCCCACAAAGCTTCCCGAGCTCAAACAGATTATTTTTACTCCTGGAGGCATGCAAGACCTGGGAGACTTTGGTCTCAATTCCCTGCGTGACCATGGTGTTGGGTATTCAAATTCCGGCTTGCTTTGCTCCCTTCCTCCACTCTTTACCTGGTGTAGGCAGTTTTTTTAGATGGACAAAAAAAAAAGCACCTTTTCCCTCTGCACTGAGCAAACTGATGGATGCTCCAACCAGCCCCAGTGCTCACCAAAGCCACAGCGGCATCAATGCCAACCCGGGACAGCTGCAGCCAAGGGGCCCAGCCAAACCCAGCCATGGATTTATCCCAAGTTCAAACCCCGCTAACTCAACATAACGTGGCTCGTGCTCCTCCCTCAGCCCCAACACTTTGCTGGTGCAGTGCCATCAGAGCAGAACATGCCGCGGACCACCATCACAGGGGACCATCGCAATCAGCAATGAACCCTGCAAAGCCATCACCGAGCTCGCTGGCAAGCTAACGGCAGCAGCGACCATAAAACATCACCCGCTTTGCCATTCCACTGACTGCGCCGGGCACGCACCATTGTTCAACTCCAAAAAAGCCTTTTCTGTTCCTAAGGAAACAGCCAGCACTGTTCAAACAAGGCCACACACCATGCAAATGCCTTTCCCTTAAAAAGCGACTGAAAGCACTTTATATGGGAGGCACAGTCAGGCTGGCCAGGCACAAAGGGAGAGGGGCAGCTGCTGGATTCACCAAACGATAGCTTTTCACAGGGCTCGTCTGCAGCATGGGATGAGCAACCCAGCCTCACGACTACATACCGCAGCCACGTTTCTTTGCTCTGTCGAAAGGGTGTTTCCTGGAGTCAGCCAGAAAACATCTGGGTTTGCTTCGTGGGAGCAATTTCCCTAACTAAAAATGATGGGATGCTCCCCAGGGCAACCATCCCATTGGGCAGGAGGAGGGAGCAGAGGAAGCAACTTCAGAGCCTGCAGAGAACTGTGAAAAGGAAAGGTTTTCACTTTATTATTATTATTATTACAGCTTTTCCCCATCACTCAACAGGACTGCAGACCAGACGCGCATGACCTTCCCTCCAGTTTGCGCAAAAGCACATTGATGATAAAGAAACACAGGAGAGATTAAAAAAAAGGTGACTCGGTCACCTCCCACCTTTGTATTTTAATATATACAGGTTTGAGGCTACAAAGTTGCTCGCACCTCCATCATCTGATGCATCCACCATCTGACACATCCACGTGTCAGCCGAGCCGTCGCCAGCGAAGAGGAGCTGGGATGTGACGTGCATCACCTTCCTGCTCACGGGTCTGAGGCAACACCTCATCCCAGCAGGGCGGGAGCACCCATTCGCGTAGGAGCACACAGGAACGTTTAGCCCTAGGACTTGCAATTCGTTTTCTTCTATTGGTAACGAGAGCATTATGCTCCCCAGCAGTCTGTTGATACAGCAGCTGGGAATGACTACCTCTCGGCACTGAAAATAAACCCTTGTACAAATCCGAATGAAATCAGCAGGTTAAAAATAGAAATATTTCGTGGGGGTGGTGGGGGGGGGGATGGGACTGTCCAAGGGGTTTGTAACGAAGAGGCAGCAGACCGGCTGGCCCATAGACAGCGCTAGGTTTCCACCAAAAAAACGAGATTAAAGACAGCAGATGCTGCTTGTGGGACACCAGTGATTTCCTCAATAAACACGCAACCTACCCAAAACGTAAGCCCTTCTAGCATAGGAAAAAAATGTGAATCCAGGGACAGGATGAAAGAGGGATCAAAGTTTTACAGTCAGCATTCTGACCCATCAAAACCTGACCTTACCCTGGAACCACCGTCAACATGGACAGGGGAGTGTGGCTGCAAACCAACTGCAAACTACCCCAAGCAGCAAAGGGATTTCACATGCTGCTTCATTTTCTTCTTGCTATGAGCCATCAGTATAGACCCCTCTCTCTATTCCCACACTTTTCTTTACTAGCCCAAGTGAGCAGAAATACACTGAAATCACTTGACTCCAAAGACCACTGGGAGAAATGAAGGACCCCAGGCTCTAATGAGGGCCATGGGATGGGACAGATGCCACAGGTATCCTCAAAAATTATCCCTCAGCATGACTCTGTGGATGGTTGCAGTGTTACTGGAACTGGGCCATCACTTGAGCATCAAATGAAAACCAGATGCGACCACCTGACCTGCTGGAAGCAAGTCTCTCCACCTCGTTTATAAAGCCAAGACTGGAAGGAAAGGAGCTTGTCAGGACATGTATGTGCCCACTGGAAGACCTGCTCCCACCAGCAAAAGTTACAGGTCCTGCAAGTGCTTTCTTTTTTTTTTTCTTTTTAAAAATGAAACATTATTTATGGCCACAAAGGGACCTCAGTCTGCAATTCACGCTTTTGAATTTAATAAACCCTGCAGCTTCGTAATTAGGAAGCAAGGCTGCCCCTGTGTCCCCATACCAGCCCTTCAGGTCCTTTAGGGAGAGCAATTGGACCCATCACCTCCGTGAGGAGCAAAACCTCGCGCTGCTCCCCAGCACCCCCCAGGCTTTCACTGCCCCTCTGGGCTTTGCCTCCAAGTCACGGCTGCGGCGAGCAGCAGGTTTTTCCAGTACGTTTTTCCCACTTTTTGCCAGCTCCAAGAGGTCCACGTGCTCCCTGCCCTGGCCAAGGCTGGCATGGTGCTTTCGGTGCCCTGTGACAATGACAGCCCTGTGCCAAAACGCTGGCCCCTCAGTAGGGTTAGTGCTGGGATTGTTCAAAGCAAGCGAGCAACAAGTGAATAAAAGCGAAGCATCCTCTGCTCACACAGGGACCATTGGTGCACTCTGATGTCAGAGCTCAAAAAACCATAGGGGGACTCATTTTCTGCTTTTTAAGCTAAAAATCTCATTCAGCAAATTTTAGGGAGCAGCCTGGACTCTGACAGCAGAGATACTGCTCCCGTACTGCAGCGGGCATCGTCCAGAGGGCAGGGCAGCCCAGGCAGCACCCAGCTTTGCTCTCAATAAAGACATCATCTCTCACCCCAGGCCATGCCTTGCAAGCCTACATAAAATCCCCTGCAACAAACCCCCCAGCCAAGAAGCAAGCCACCCATTTGGCATCCACAGCCACACATGCATGATGCTACCAAAGCCACCTATAGGACCTGATATTTGCCCCTGCCCCAAAAGCCCTGCAAGGGTGAAGCGCTGAAGAGCGTTTTGCTGTCTGCATTGCAATGCATATATTCCACTCAATACACACAAATACATTTTCCAGCAGGCTGATGCCTCTCGTTCAAGTCTGGCTTGTTGCTGGTCAGCATCTGGCTACAAAACTCCTCCAAGAGTCACCGTCCATAGCCAAGAGATGCTCAGCCCTCTGCTTGGAAAACTCTTCCACTGCTGTGGACAACCCCTCATGACAATGCTGGGCGCCCAAGCACCCAGCGAGGACCACCTTTGGCCGAGCAGCATTACAGCCAGCCCTGCCGACCCAAAGCACACCCTATGCAGGGACAGCAAATCTCTGAGCTGCTGGAAACCCGCCCCACTTCCTTAGCATCTCCCTGGGAGCATCTGGGGCAGTCTGCAAAGAATTTTCAGAATTAATTCAGGGAAAGGCAGGTGCCAAACCTAAGGTTGAGAGACTCCAAGGTGAGGCTATTTGCATTTGTTTGCTTCAGCTGCAGTCAGAAATCCACCCACTGAACCAGAAGGTGATGCTACTTTCAGATCTCCTGAAAATAGGAATAAGGTGGATGCAAATTCCCCTTTACATCCTGACCTCTACAGCTGGTAGCTCCCTTCACGCAGACAATGAGAAGCTTCTTGCTGTATTTAAATGTTTCTTTCATTTTTAAAAAATGCAGTGTCTAAACCACCACCTTAACATAAATATCAAGCTCTTCTGAACAACCCCACCAGGCTGAAATAAATATTTTGCTTCGCAAATAGTTTTCTTCTCATTAAAACGCAAACATAATTAGGATGTCAAGCACAGAGGCAAGCAACGGCTGCAATCACTCCACGCAGCACTGCGCTGCTCAGGCTTTATTTGATTAAAAGTAGCGACACTGCTATTTTTGAAAAGCACGTTCTCTTCCATGGCTCGACCAGAGTTATTTTGGAAATATATGTATGGAAAGCTGGCATCTTTGCTAGCAAAAAAATCCCCACCCAGAAAGACGTGCGCTCAGCGGAGGCTGTGGAACCATGGCACGGGGCACCAGCGACCATCACGGGCAACCGCATCCTCTTGCTGCTCGCAGCTGGGGGGTTAAGGCTTACCATACGAAGAGCACAGCAATCTTGGGTGAACATCTAACCTCTGGGAAGGGCAAGAGAGAAAAAGGAGAAAAAGAGAGAAAAGGTGCTACTGGAGATGTTGCATGAGGGCACCCTTGCAGGGTCTGGCACTGACACTGCTGCATGGGAGCAAGAGCCAGGACGAGACACAAATATTCAGAGCTACACAACATTGCAGGAGACCGTTATTCTCAGTATCAGGTGTTTGTTTGTTTGTTTTTAAGCATATCTACACATCTCATTGCTGCAGTCAGGCACTAATAGAGGATGAGTCCTTTTTCAAGGGTGGAGGGGGACGTTTTGCTATCCAGACACAGATGTCAACATGATGCGCATCTCCCTCCAACTTCCACCCAAGCTGCCACTCTGCTCATTAACAGCCATAACTTAATTATTACAAATTTCAGGTAGCATCAGCTCGAGTGGGGCAGGCTAGAGGGGAGGTGACAGGCATTACAGGGGCTTCCTCAGCATCCCCCCTGCCACAGCACAGGTGCTGGGCTAGGTGTTTGCATGCTCTTGTATCCCACACCCTTTTGCACCTCTGGGTCCATAACAGGCTTCGATGCAACGCTGCTTACCTAGGGCAGAAGTCACAAAACTGAAATTGCTTCGAGTGAAACTAAACCTGAGCTGCCCTCGTGGCCAAGGTATCTGCTCCCAAATAGCTTTTATAGCCAAAAGACTTTTGGGGGTACCCCAGTACCTGAGCTCAAGGCATCAACACCAACCCCACCTCTCCTGCCCAACGCCGTCCTGCGCGCAACCCTGCTGTGGCAAGGGCTGGAAAACAAGCCTTGAACAGCAGCCCCCACTTGCAAAACAAAGTCTCCCTGCACAGCCTGCAAGGAGCAAAAGGGTCCGTGACCCCACATCAGCAAGTCCCTCCTGGAAAATAAATGACAGGTACAAGGAGTGCAATGTTGTTAAAAAAAGCCCAAACTCCCAGGGAGTGACCCACCCATGGCCAAAGGGATAAGAAAGGGAAGCAAAGCAAGCCCGGCCTCCTCCAGCCTCAGCTGTAAGTCATCACCACAAGTTTAGGGGCCAGACACGGCAGGAAACACTCGCGCATTGTCCCCAGAGTACACCCGGTCACACCGCCGTGCACAAAGCCCCTGACGTCCAGGGTTCCCCGCTGGGTGCAGAGGTGCCAGTCCGGGGATCTGACCCCTATCGTCCCTCTCCCCTCCTGGCAGTGCCAGCGGAACCTGGGGGACAACAGGCAGGCTCTGGGGCCAGGCTTGCCAACACGAAGTGCTCGCGGGGTGGCTAACGCGCGGGCGGGCGGGCAAGCCTCCCTCAAGCACACGATGCTCGGGGTACCGGCAAAAGTTCGGGATACAGCAACGCACACTTGCAGGGCGACGCAGACCGGTACAGCAGGCACACACGCGTGTCGCACACAGCCCGCACCCACAGTCGTCCCGCGTTGCACACACGACACACACGCTTGCGGGGCGATGCACACGCTTGGATCGCGTTGCACACTCGTGTGAGCAACCGCACACGCACTTGCACGGCACCAGACACAGACCATGCGCAGGCTTGCACAGCGTTGCACGCACACTCACGGCACACGGCCGCCCGGTGCGGT